>NC_133146.1:56408787-56708787 GCF_048418815.1 Hemitrygon akajei
ACAACTTCAACTTAGCATCTCAGAACATTGATTTATGAATGTTCTTATGAATTTAACATACAGTGAACCTGGAGAATAATGTTGAATTTATATTGAAAATTTCAGGTGCCCCTAAAGTAAAATGAACAATAATTAAGCAGATAATAGGAGTTCACAGGATGTTGCCTGTCTGATCAATCCTTTTGATTTTTAATATCACCAGCATATATCTTGAAATTTGTTTCTCTATTACAATGCAATACATGATAATAGAGAAAAAAATATGACCTATAAGTAAGTGTGTGTGTGTGTGTGTGTGTGTGTGTGTGTGTGTGTGTGTGTACATATATAAAAAGTTAAATAAGTAGTGCAAAATATAAAATAGAAATAAAAAAGTAGTGAGGTAGTGTTTATGGGTTCAATGTACATTCAGAAATCAGATGGCAGAGGGGAAGAAGCTGTTCCTGATCGTTTAGTGAGGCATTTGACAAGCTCTTTCTTGGTAGTTCAATGCAAATGGTTAAGATGCATGGGATGCGTAGTGATTTGGTAGTTTGGATTCAGAATCTGTTGTTTTTCTATTTGTGGATGAAACTAGTTTGATTGTGCGTCTCTCTTGGCCTAAGAAGTTTATTACAACTTTAGAGGGTAATAAAGAGTTATTATGAATTGGAGTTAAGTGAGCTCTACCAGACAGGAAGAACAAATTTCCTTTCCAGACTGGATCAGCTGGACTCTGCACCAGTTTGGCAATTTCATGATCACTTTTACTGAGATTAACTTTAGTCATTGAATTATTTTCTTAATTTAGATTCTCAAACTGTTTTCTAGTGGATTATTAGATGATTACATATTTATAACAATTATTGTAGAGTGATATCATTGATCTAACTGAGGAATCTGGTGCAGGAAGTGTCAGCAATTAATAGGATGATGATAGAATTGACCTTTTTCACTAGTTGGGAAAAACAGTGTATTAGTGTAAACTTTGCTTAAGTGAGCCTTTATCCCAGATTGTAATGCCCAAGTTGATCATATTTTCACTCTGAGTTTGGAGATGATAGCCCCGCTCCAAAGCCTTGTGTGCAAATGTTACTGATATTTCAGTGAAGTAATGTAAATGCTATGCTGGTGTTAATTGCCAGTTTGAATAGACTCTCTGCCATCTCAGGAAGATACCACTGCAAACGGTATGAGGAGGTATCCAGTGTACTATTTCATATTTATCCCTCAGTTAACATCTCAAGTGCACCGATAAACTGATCATTAAAACACTGGTGTTCACGAGGGCTTGCTGGGCACAAAATGGTTGCTTCATTTGCTGCATTTTGCTAGTGAAGATGCATCTACAGTGCTTCATTTGATTCAGTTTCCTGAAGCATGAGAAGCCTTATGTGCATGCCATTTGTCAGAATCAGGTTTCATATCACTGGCATAGGATGTGAAATCTGTTGACTTTGTGGCAGCAGTACAATGCAATACATAATAATAGAACAAAACGTGAATTACAGTACGAGAAAATCTGCAGATGCTGGAATCTGGAATTACAGTAAATACATATATTTAAAATAGTTAAATTAAATAAGTAGTGCAAAAGTAGAAATTTAAAAAAAAGTAGTGAGGTAGCGTTCATGGGTTCAGTGTCCATTCAGAAATCAGATAGTTGAGGTGGAAAAGCTGTTTCTGAGTGTGTACCTTCAGGCTTCTGTACCTCCTTCCCGATGGTAGCAATGAGACAAGGCATGTCTTGTGTGATGGGGGTTCTTAATGATGGATGCCGCCTTTTTGAGGCATCGCTTCTTGAAGATGTTCTGGATACTACGGAGGCTAATTCCCATAATGGAGCTGAGTGAGTTTAGAACTCTCTGCAGCTTACTTTGATCCTGTGTGTGACCCCTCCCATACCAGGTGGTGATGCAGCTAGTTAGAATGCGCTCCATGGTACATGTGTAGAAACCTTCCAGTGTTTTTGGTGCTGTACTGAATCTCCTCAAACTCCTTATGAAATATAGTTGCTGCCATGCTACTTTTATTCCTTACATGCCGTTTGTTTGCCTAATTAACCTCCACTGTTGTACTTCATATTTGACACTGGCCACAGAATTCTCCCCAAAGCATGTGACTCCCTTTTATTTTACAAGTTAGGGTATAAATAGAGCTCCTTTTGTGGCTGTATTTTATAATAGCATACAATTCCTGAGGGCAGTAATTTTGAAAAATTGAAAAGCACAATTGTTTCTCAGATTCTAAAATATCTGCCTTCAAAGAGGTTTGGATTGAT
This sequence comes from Hemitrygon akajei, assembly GCF_048418815.1. NCBI lineage: Eukaryota > Metazoa > Chordata > Chondrichthyes > Myliobatiformes > Dasyatidae > Hemitrygon > Hemitrygon akajei. The sequence continues at coordinate 56,411,048 of NC_133146.1, forward strand.
GTTGAACACGGTTAATTAGGATCTTGCTCTGCATGGATAATCCTTTCAGTTGTTGTATGTTGATCTGATGAATGGGAATTTTGCTTAAGGAATTTCCTTCCACTTGAGATGAGAACTCACCACATGACTACGTTGGCATGTGTGAAACACAACCGATGCTTGGGGTGAATGAAGCAGCATGACAAGAACTTGTCTCTCGTCAACCACTCCCTGCCACCGTGTCTTTTTATATCCTGTTGATGAGGCAGCTAGTCCACAAAAATAAATCCTGCATTTCACACACAAGAAAAAGAATGCTGCTTGAGTGCCCACTGGCTAACATACTGAGGCGTCAGGAAGTTCACAAAATAAAGCAAATCTCTGGTACTACAACCACTCCTGTACCTGTTACTTGTTCTTAGTGTTACCTCAAGTACACGAGTCACTGCTTCACTTTCTGCAGTCATTTAGATAGCGACTAGGTGTCATCAGTTTTTCGCATTGGTATATTTTAATGGGGTTTTCCTGTTTCAATGCGTAAGTGTACCTACTTGACATTGGAAAGTCCTTGCATTCGAGTGATCTCTTTCTTCTTTGATGCTGTCACTGGATGAGGCTGGAGTGAGGCTTAGTTGACACAGGTTGTAGACTTGGACTCTAATTCACTTTTTATGATGTGTTCTAGTTACGGTCACTCCTTTTTGTTACTACTTTTGGGCGATTTTTTTTTGAATTGGAGTAATCTGCAGATGATGAACATCAAACCATACTGAAATATGCCTTTTGATTTTGTTTTTTATGCTCTTTTTTTTTGCTTGTTTTTTTTGTTGTTGTCATTTGCACATGGCAGAGAGGTGGGGTTTGATGTTTGACGTTTTTCTTTGAAGGGGTTGGTTCCATGATTCTTCTTTGTTTTGTGATTGTCTGTGGAGAAGATGAATTTCAGGGTTGTTTTGAAGGCACCCAAACTTCGATAATAAATGTACTTTGAGCTCTGACCTTATCTCTTACATGTTCCTCAAAATTATCTATAATTTTAAGGAACGTTGACATGATGCAGAGCTGGGCTGAGAAGTGGCAGATGGAGTTCAACCTAGAAAACTGTGAAGTGTTTCAATTTGGATCATTGAATTTGAAGGCGGAATACAAGGTTAATGTCAGGATTCTTAGCAGTGTGGATAAACAGAGAGATCATGAGGTTCACGTCCATAGATCCCTCAACGTTGCATTTCAAGTGGATAAGGCATATGGTGTGCTGGCCTTCTTTGGTTAGGAGGTTGAGTTCAAGAGCCATGAGGTAGTGTTGCAGCTCGATAATCTCTGGCTGGACCACATTGGAATATTGTGTTTATTTCTGGTCCCCTCATTGTAGGAAAGATGTTGAAGCATTAGAGAAGGTGCAGAGGAGAACTAGGGCTTTTCTCTTTGGTGCCAGGGAGGATGGAGGTAACTTTATAGAGTTGGATAAGATGATGAGAGACATAGATAGAGTGAGCAGCAGGACATTCTCAGGGCAGAAACAGCTAATAGGAAGGGAAATATATACAGTATATAAGGTGATTGGAGGAAAGTATTGGGATAATGTCAGGGCTAAGTTATTTTTACAGAGTGGTGGGTATGTCGAATACCCAGCTGGGGTGGTGGTAGAGGTAGATACATTAGGGGCATTTAAGAAACTGTTTGATAGACACAGGGATGATAGAACAATGGAGGGCTATAAGGGAGAAAGATTAGATTAATCTTAGAGTAGGTTAAAAGTCTGGCTGACGGGCCTGTACTGAGCTGCTATGTTCTTTATTCTAGAATAGTATATAATTTTGTGCAGATATGATTCTTTGGTTCCTGTATTTATAATTAAATTATCTATACTTCCGGTTTACAAATTATAAAAGTCTGAAAGGTATGTCTTAAAGATTGTTGGCTTTTAGTCTGTTTAGTCTTAATATTTACCAGTTGGGGCTGGAGAAGTTTGGAGATCAAATTGCGTGGAATGAGATCCTAACCCAACTGACAACAGCTTGCCGTGGTTTTTATGGTTTTTATGCCAGATACCTTGGCAGCCTCATTTAAACCAATGCAGGATTAGTGAATTTTCGTTACAAAAGACAAGAAACCTGGCAATGAAAAGCTGGTGGGAGCTCTAGCAGTTCCACAAGATACTTGCTTTATGAGCTGGAGGAGCAAAGGCTTTTGCCTTGGCTTTCATGAAAACCTTTTACATCCCCAATCCCACCCTGCCCGCTCAGTGGGAAATGAATTTTAAAAAATGGAGTTTTGCAGAATGCGCCCCTGCCTTGTCAGATCATTCAGCCTTTCAGCTGATCTAGATCAGCCAGGCAAGTAGGCCGAGGACTAGCATATGGCCTCCAATAAGTGCAAGGTGCATTTTGGGAAGCCATATCATGGTAGACTAATGCAGTGAATGACCACGCCACTGAGGAGTGATGTAGAACAGAGGGAGTTAGGAGTACAAGTATATAACTTGCTGAATATGATGTCACAGGTAGCTGTGTCAAGCACCTTTTTGCCATGTCTTATAATAAACAACAATTAACTCAGAATGGATCAATCATAAGCACATTTATTTTACTTGCAGCAAGGGAGACTGCACAAGCCTTGGTGATGGCCTCCAAAAACAGACAGCATAGTCACTCCTTTATACACAAGTGCAGCTATCCACACCTCAGTTCAAGGACAGGGTGCATTCTGTCTTTCTGCTTACTCTGCTGAAGGAAGTATTGGCACGCTGGCCTCCTCCTGTCAGGGCGTGGAGTATAGGATTTGGGGTCTCCTGTTGTAGCTGTACAAGATGTTGGTGAGGCTGCAGTTGGAATACTGGTCCAACTCACGAGGGGTAATTGTGGTCACCCTGTTAGAGGACAGGCATCGTTAAACTGAAAACAGTTCAGAGAAACTTTACGAGGATGCTGCTGGAACTTGAGTGCCTGGTTGGAAAACAATGGGCAGGCCCAGGCGAGTGCTGTGGAAGAGGGGGAGGATATTGAGAAGGTAATAAAAATCATGAGGGGCAAAAATAGAGTGCGGCATTGATCGTTTGTTTGTTACGTGCTGTGTCATATGACATGGGCGATCATGGTCTTTCCATGACCATTTATGTTCTTGGCAAATTTTTCCATAGAAGTGGTTTGCCGTTGCCTTCTTCTGGGCAGTGTCGTTACAAGACGCATGACCCCAGCCATTATCAATACACCTCAGAGATCGTCTGCCTAATTGTTATGCATCAGTAGTCGCATAACCAGGACTTGTGATAAGCACCAGCTGCTCAAATGGCCATCCACTGCCTTCTCCGATGGCTTCATGTGATCCTGATCGGAGGGCTAAGCAGGTGCTACACCTTGCGCGAGGGTGACCTGCCGTCTAGTGGAGGGAAGCAGTGCCTTGCACCTCCTTTGGTAGTGACATATCTTCACCTTGCCATAGGTACATAGTCTTTGTCCCAGGGAAGGGGAACTAGAAACTGGAGGGCACGTGTTTAAGGTGAGAGGTGAAAGATTTAAAAGGCACCTGAGGGAAAAGTTTTTTTATGCAGAGGCTGTTGTCTATATAGAAAGAACTGCCGGAAAGAAGTGGTTAAGGCAGGTGCATTAATAAGATTGAAGAGACATTTAGGTAAGTAGATGGTTAGAAGGAGTTAGAGGGATATGGACCAAATACAGGCAAATAGGACAAATCTGGTGGGCATTGTGGTTGGCATGGGTGAGTTGGGCCAAGAGGCCTGTTTTCTCATTGTATTACTCTCTGTCTCTGTTTTCTCTCCTGATAAATGTTGGAGCTGACCTTCCTTCATATTCCCTCACCCTTAACCCATGACCTCTAGTTGTAGTCCAATACAACCTCAGTGGAAAAAGCCTGCTTGCTTTTACCCTGTCTGCACTCCTCATAAATCTGTAAAGAACTTTGCAAACCCAAATTACAAACAGTTTAGAATAAAATTGATAGGAACCCTATCTGAAATTTGTATTTTTTATCACTAAAGCAATAAAAAAATTGCAAATATTACATTGAAATGAGAAAGTGGGCACTCCTTAGTTCAAAAAAAATCTCAATATCCAGTAATTCAAGTTAAATGAATTAGAATCTAGTCATTCAAGTTAAGTGATTTACTTCAGTGGTTGGTAAGTTGATGGAGAAAAAACTGAAAGGCAGGATTTATGAACATTTGGAGAGGCATAATATGATTAGGAATAATCAGCATAACTTTGTCAAAGGCAGGTTGTGCCTTATGATGTTGATTGAATTTTTTGAAGACGTGACTAAACACATTGATGAAGGTAGAGCAGTAGATACAGTATATATGGATTTCAGCAAGGCATTTGACAAGGTACCCCATGTAAGGCTTATTGAGAAAGTAAGGAGGCATGGGATCCAAGGGGACGTTGCTTTGTGCATCCAGAACTGGCTTGCCCACAGAAGGCAAAGAGTGGTTTTAGATGGGTCATATTCTGCATGGAGGTTGGTGACCAGTGGTATGCCTCAGGGATCTGTTCTGGGACCCCCTACCTTTGTGATTTTTATAAATGACCTGGATGAGGAAGTGCAGGAATGGGTTAGTAAATTTGCTGATGAGACAAAGGTTGGGGTGTTGTGGATAGTGTGGAGGGTTGTCAGAGGTTACAGTGGGACATAGATAACTGTCCAAACCAAAACTGGGCTGAGAAGTGGCAGATGGAGTTCAACCCAGATAAGTGAGAGGTGGTTCATTTTGGTAGGTCAAATATGATGGCAGAATATAGTATTAATGGTAAGACTCTTGGCAGTGTGGAGGATCAGAGGGATCTTGGGGTCCGAGTCCATAGGACACTCAAAGCTGCTATGCAGGTTGACTGTGTGGTTAAGAAAGCCTATGGTGCATTGGCATTCATCAATTGTGGGGTTGAGTTTAGGAGCTGAGAGGTAATGTTGCAGCTATATAGGACCCTGGTCAGACCCCACTTGGAGTACTGTGCTCAGTTCTGGTCGCCTCACTATAGGAAGGATGTGGAAACTATAGAAAGGGTGCAGAGGAGATTTACAAGGATGATGCCTGGATTGGGGAGCATGCCTTATGAGAATAGGTTGAGTGAACTTGGCCTTTTCTCCTTGGAGCAACAGAGGATGAGAGGTGACCTGATAGAGGTGTACAAGATTTTGAGAGGCATTGATCATGTGGATAGTCAGAGGCTTTTTCCCAGGGCTGAATTGGATAGCATGAGAGGGCACAATTTTAAGGTGCTTGGAAGTAGGTACAGAGGAGATGTTAGAGGTAAGTTTTTTTATGCAGAGAGTAGTGAGTGCATGGAATGGGCTGCCGGCGACGGTGGTGGAGGCGGATACGATAGGGTCTTTTAAAAGACTCCTGGACAGGTACATGGAGTTCAGAAAAATAGAGGGCTGTGGGTAGCCCTAGGTAATTTCTAAGGTAAGGACAAGTTCGGCACAGCATTGTGGGCCAAAGGGCCTGTATTGTGCTGTAGGTGTCAATTGCCAGATGCAGAAACACTTTCAGAGAGGTGCAATGCAGGTAAAAAAGGATTAGTGTCAGATATTATCCTGATGCAGAAGAATTGGGATGAATATGTAAATAGGGAGAAGTGATAAAGGAAGAGAGTGAGGCTAAATCTGCAGTATTAGAATGAGAATGCGGCCAACAGTAAAGTGAGTCCAGAGATTTTCTGCATGTACGCGTAGTGGCCACTTTATTAGGTACATCCGTTGTGATAGATATTTGCTGCCTTTGGGCCAGGGCTCCTTGTTTTTTTTTTTGCTAAGCTCAGCTTTCTAAACACAGCAGATGACACTTGTAAAGATCAAACAGTTGTTTTTGAATAAGTTCAATTTCCAACTGCTATTCGTTGTTTCACTTCTTGTTGTAAATGGGAGCTAGTCTTCTGTTCTTAATGTTAATGTCATCAGCTTAAAATTGAGAAGGCAGCTTCGCAAAAAAGTAGTGTCTATAACAGACTTGCTAGCACCACTGTACATGGTCTAACTGTTCAGAGGACGCAGTACAACAAAACGGTTTATTTTATTCGGATTGTTTCAAAATTGGCAATGCTAGCTAAGATGTTTAGTTCAAGGAAGCTGGCAGCCCATCATTTCAAGTTCAATTGTCATTCAACCACAGAATGAAACAGCATTACTCAAGGTGCAAAAACACAGAACCAACAGTCATACACAAGGAACATATAGCACATACGAAAACAAACACATGTAAGATAAGATAGTAAAATACACTGATAAAAATATAGTCCAAGTTCCGGAGTCCATGAACATTGAAGCAGTCTTCAATAGAAAACAATATGGCTTGTCTATGGATTATTTAACATATTAACAGCTGACCAGGGAGCCAGCTTAACAGCGTTCATTGTGGGTAGCTGGGAACTCTGTCTCCAGAAGCTTTTAGATCACTTGTGTTGAAAGGTAACTGAAAATATATCATGTATATGAATTCACCCAAACGGCAAAAAGATAGTTTAAATTTAGGGGGCAGCTCAGGCTTTTTTGGAATGGTCCAGGGATGTCAGGAAGAATGACAGAAACACAGGATGAATTGGAATCTGTTCCTCTGACTTTGGATTTCTGCTACAGATGACTTGATTGTTTGCGGCTCATGAATATGTCTTTTTAGCGTATAGCAATTGTACTTGTGTTTTGGAATCCTTTGTGTTTTAGGAATAGTTTGCCTGAAATCTTTTATAAGATAGAAATCCTCTGAAGGAGTTTGTACGCTCTCCCTGTGACCACGTGGGTTTCCTCCTGGTGCTCCGGTTTCCTCCCACAGTTCAAAGATGTACGGGTTGGTAGATTAATTGGTCATTGTAAGTTGGCTCTTGATTAGGCTAGGATTAAATTGGGGGATTGCCGGGTAGCGTGGTTCGAAGGGCCAGAAGGGCCTATACTGTCCTGTATCTCAATAAATAAATAAATATAAGATGATAGGGGCAGAATTAGGCCATTTGGCCCTTCGAGTCTGCTCTACTATTTCATCATGGCTGATCCATTTTCCCTCTCAGCTCCAGTCTCCTGCCCTCTCTCCATATCCCTTTATGGCCCGACTAATCAAGAATCTATCTACCTCTGCCTTAAATATACTCAACGACCTGGCCTCCACAGCTACAGCAATAAATTCCACAGACTCACAACTCTCTGACGAAAGAAATTCCTTGTATACAAAAACCTGTATAAACAAACATAAGAATTGTGTTATTTCTTCTATAATTTTGCTTAAATTATTTTATTTTTGTAAATGTTGTGTATCTGGATTCCTGGATGGATGTGGAACCCTTGAACAATACCTCACTTTTTAAATATATATTATTTCTGTTTATTACATGATTATTCATTTGGTATATTATACTGTAACTGATTTTCTTAATTATTAATAATTTTTTCTTCTTCTATACTATGTATTGCATTGAACTGCTGCTGCTAAGTTAACAAATTTCACGACACATGCCGGTGATAATAAACCTGATTCTGATTCTGATGTTCTTGATAATGAACTCAACATTGACCTTGGCTGCCCTTAAGGATGTACCCAGGGTTTTGGAGCACTTACAGAGAGGTTTATTTCAGTGTTAGAGGAATGATATTTTTATCTACTTTGGGAAAAATTGTATTTTTTTTCTTCTTAGCTGAGAAGGGATTTAGAAACATCTTCTAATAGTGTTTGCAAACATGAACGTTTTAAATGTAGTTTATAAAACAGGGTTCTAATGACTGAAACACCAGGACCGGGGGCACAGATACAAATTCATTAATAGCAAATTCCTAATGTTAATATTGAATTGCCTCCGATTACTGTGAGAGTTATTTTTCTTCTTTTTATTCATAGGATTTTCTAAGACGTGAATTTAGTGAAGAAAATGTTTTGTTCTGGTTAGCATGTGAAGAATTCAAGAAAATTCAAGATGAGAAGCTGGTAAGTATTTAGCCCTTGGTTGTAGTAATGGTAGATTATGTATCTGCTGTTCTATTGATCACAATCACCATCATTATGTACCGTGTCGTATGACGTGGGTGATTGTGGTCTCATGGCCATGACTGTTTTTGGCAAAAGTTTCTGCTGAAGTGGTTTCCCATTGCCTTCTGGGCAATGTCTTTACAAGACAGGTGACCATTATCAATACTCTTTCAGAGATTGTCTGCCTGGTGTCAGTGGTTGCATAACCAGGACTTGTGATATACACCTGCTGCTCGTACGACCATCTACCACTTGCTCCCATGGCTTCACAGGACCCTGATCTGGAGTGGTGGGGTAAAAGCAGGTGCTACATCTTGCCTAAGGGTGACCTGCAGGCTAGTGGAGGGAAGAAGCATCTTCCACATCCTCTGGTGGAGACGTATCTCCACCCTGCCACCCGATGTTTAAGATGGAATTAGGAATTATAATAGGAAGAGAATAATAATGACTCTTAGTCGTACAATTCCATACAAAATTGGTCATCCTTTACAAAATTTGAGAATGTTCAGTGTTGATGCTGATTAAATTGAAGCACGCCCCTTCATACTTACTGCTTGCCCTTTACACGCACAAAATGATGACTGTACAGTATATCGCTGAACCAGAAGAGGATTCTAAGCTTCAATTGTTGCAAATAATAATGTTAAGATTGGGAATGGAAGATGATTTGGGGTATTTTACCACTTATTCCTAAACTTGTGCATGGAGATTTGAAATTATTTTTGAAAAAGTCCCAGCATTTTCTTTTATTTTATCTTCCAGAAGCCAAGGTTATGAGTTGATCAAAAACAGATCTATTATCACTAACTTGTGTGATGTGAAATTTGTTGCTTTGCAGCAGCAGTGTGTAAAACATAAAACAGAGAGCAGTATAGCACATAGGAGACCCTTCGGCCCACATTGTTGTGCTGGCCTTTAGACTTACTCCATGATCAATCTAAACCTTCCCTCCATTGTCCTTTCATACATGCGTCTATCTAAGATAAAGTATAGTACAGATGATTTTCTATGTGAAGAACATCATGACATCCAATTTTATTTTACTAGTTTTGACCTAATCCTTGTGTTGCATTCCTGGATCAGACTGCTGTCCTGTAACTTGGATTGCTGATCATTTTATTGTAATTAATTTAAAATATGTCATGACTTTCACTCTTTAGGTCATCTGAATAACAAACCACTCCACCAAAAATTGCAGTGCCTCCTGTTGTTTTCCTGATACTAAAGCTTGTGATCCAATTCCAACTGCTTATCTGGCGATACCAAATTTACATCTGAATGCTTGAACACGTCTTTGGAGTTTACACCCTGCTGATGTGCTAAACATGTGCTACACATTATACTGTGTATGTGCTGGGATTTAATGTAGGATCTGATCCCCCGGGAGGCGTGTTCTGGTGGTGGTCCTCTAACCACCAGTCACGTGAGGTCTTGGTGAGTTCTGATGATGAGGCATTCTGCCAAATGACTTTGACAGTCTGCTTAGGTCTGTCAAGCACACACATATACATCACTAAAATGGGATAATAGCAGTTCCTGTTAGGATTTCTGTTCAGAGGTTGCAACTCCCAAGTCATCATTAGGCCGACCAGAGGGAAGTGAGTCATCACTTAACAAATTCTCTTCAGGGTAAGCACAAAATAGCCAAAGAGAATGTTGTACTGCAGGAGAGGAGAATGCATGTTCTTCAATGTGTCAGGCAGACCCTTGCTTCTCAATATGTGTGTTGTGAGTGGTCACAGAGACGTACAGCACATCCATGTTGACCTTTCTGCTGGTCTTATTTCCCCACAATGTCTGTATCCTTCTATCCCAGGGGTACCCAACCTGGGGTCTACAGACCCCTTGCGTAATGGTATTGGTCCATGGCATTAAAAAAAGTTGGGAACCCCTGTTCTCTTCATTGCCTCTTATATGGTGTGATTGTGCCATATTCCATCAGCTCCTGTGGCAGTGCGATCCAAATACCAGCAACTTCCTGTTTACTGCCCTCACAGTGTGTATGTACACAGCTATGCAGTGAGTTAAACGCCTTCTCAAAAACCGCCCGAGACGGAAGCTACTTTCAGGGTCTTTAATGAGTGAAACTGCAGAGAGTTAAGTATAACACAGACTAAATTCAATACAGAATCGTCACGCACCTGAATATATGTAGTAATACTTTTGATGATTTTCACAATTGGCGTTAACAAAGTTAATACACAAGCCAACATTCCACAAACATGCCATGTGGACAAGAATAAACTCATGGCGCAATGATACTTAATAATGATGAGCATAATACTCTTTTCAATACATATCTATTAAATGTTTACCAATATTAATTGGTACAATAGGGTCTTTGCAGATAAAATAGGGTCTTTTAAGAGGCTCCTGGACAGGTACATGGAGCATGGAAAAATAGAGGGCCATGGGTAACCCTAGGTAATTTCTAAAGTAAGTACATGTTCAGCACAGCATTGTGGGCCGAAGGGCCTGTATTGTGCTGTAGGTTTTCTACATTTCTATGTTTAACAAAAACTTACAGATATTGCTGCTTTAAGGGCAAATAAAGAGAGGGGTGTCTTTCCACCATCTGCTTTAAATTGAATCCAAATTAACCTGCAGGAAATGATGTAAATCAACAGTTTACACACAGGAAGTGACGTTCTTACAAAACCACAGGCATACAAAACATAATGCACCTCTGGAGGCCAGAGCACCCTGTGTGTATCTTCAGATCCCCTTGAAAATGCTTTCCTCTCACCTAAAACCCATGTCCTTTTGTTTTTGACACCTGTACCGTGAGAAAAAGATCCTGACTCTCCATACTATCTAAGCCTCTCACAATTTTATATATCTCTATTAGGTTATCCAGTGGCCTCCTCTGCTCCAAAGAATACAAACCCAGCTGATCCAATCTCCCACTGTAACTGAAATCTTGCAATACAGACACCATCTCGGTGAACGTCCAATGTAATCACAACCTTCAATGAGGTGTCCACAACTACACAATACTTGTGTAGCTTAATTAGTGTTTTGTAAAGTTACGATATAACTTCCCAACTTTTATATTCTATACCCCAACCTATGAAGGCAAGTATTCCATTTATCCTCTTCAACACCCTATCTAGCTGCACTGATTGGTGTAGTATCCACACCAGGACCACCAGACTCAAAAACAGTTACTTTCCACAAGCAGTAAGGGTGATGAAAACCTCCACCCACTAACCCATGGTCCACACCCCCAACCACCATTACTTTATCATTTCTTGTCAGAGTCACATTATTTATAGACATTCCTGTGTGTAGCTTCACTTTATGAACATGCAATTTATCTATGTACTTAAGCTATCTTATGTACTTATATTTATTATGTTTTTTTCATTTACTATTGTGTTCTTTTGGGTAGAGGGATGAAGATGCATCTCAACCAAGGGAAGTGTAAGGTGCTCCTTCCCTCCACTATCCTGAAGGTCACTCTTGGGCAAGGTGTAGCACTTGCTTAGTCCCCTGATCAGGGTCAAGTGATGGGAGCAGGTGGTGGATGGTCGTATGAGCAGCTGGTGCATATCACATGTCCTGATTATGCGACCACTGACGCCAGGCAGACAGCCTCTGAAGAGTATTGATAATGGCTGGAGTCACCCGTCTTGTAATGACACTGCTCAGAAGAAGGCAATGGCAAACCACTTCCTGTGAAAAATTTGCCCAGGACAATCGTGTCATTGAAAAACAATGATTGTCCATGTCATACGACACGGCACATAATGAACAAACAGTTGTGTTCTTTATCTTAAAGTTTATATTTGTGCTGCATCGGATCTGGCGTAACAATTATTTTGTTCTCTTTTGCACTTGTGTACAGAAAATAACATTAAATGTCTTCCTCTTGAATTGACACGATCAGGGAACTACGAGCTTGAACCACATGGTCCGCAGGTCACTAACATTCCTTTGAACCCTCCTGTTTACTACATGTGTCCTATCCCTATTTGAATTCCCAAATTGCATCACTTTGCACTTGATAGGATTAAATTCCATCTGTTAGAACTCTGCCCAGTTTACTATAGCCTTGAACAACCTTCCTCACTGTCCACAACAATGCCAAAACTTTTGTCGTAAGCATTGCAAACTCTGAACTGATCAATGCATCAACTATGCTGCATGCAGGTCTCAGGTTTAATTTTTTTTTTAAAGGTTGCATCTGGGGAAGGGAACCCAGTGATTCAGTTAATATTTAGTTGGGAACTGGGCTATGCTATATGTGGGACATTGAAATGACAGTGCAGGACTTTTAAGTATTGTCCAAGTCTGCAACAACATGCTCCTGTTTTTTAGATGTTCTGAATCTCCCCCAGAAGTACAAGTTTTTGCTGAAAGTGGAGGATATGTAACTGTGTCCAATGGGATGATTAGCTATGTGGTTGAGGCTGGGCAGAAATCAGTATGCTAGGGTGAATCATACCAAGAAACATCTAGTACACTTTGCCAATAGGTACTGATCAACTCAGAAGTAATCATTAGCAAGAGGTGATAAATGCAAGACATCTTTTACCTGCCATCAGCATATAAAAGATGCCCAAATTGGCTCAATTTCAAGATATTTGTGTTTTTACATAAGCTTTTTATCATATAGCTTTTTCCTTCAACTTAATTCATCTAGTAATTCTAAAATAATTGTTAGGCGTTGGTGGTTCAACTCAAAGTTAATGTACTTAGGTATTGGAGACTGAATTACTACATTTGTAATGTATTGTTCTGAATTTGATACAGTACTGGTATACAGCCCTGAGCAGATGTCTTAAGCACATACAATATATAACTAGTGTTCCGAACCCCGTAACTGGGTTACTTACTAGCAAAGATGGAGACGTCCGTTGAAGTCTGATGATACTATTTTTAACAGTATTTATTAGTAAAAATACACAAAAATGATATCAATGCAAATATACAGATAATATACGTCGTCAATACTAAATCTAAAAGTGCGGGTATAATAATAATCAATAAGAAATAAGCTCTATCGTTGTCTAGGGGATAATGTATTGTCCGATGGAAATATAAAGTTCACTCAGTTCATGCAGGCTGCAGCCATTGGGGACCGCTTTGTTGCAATGGTTGGAGAGAGAGAGAGATTTGGAGAAAAACTTGCTGGCTTTTCCTATTATGATTTTGATCCGTCAGGAGTCTCGTTGTCGTGGCCTTTCACTTGTGGCCTCTCCTTTAGCTAAACCGTTCTTCCGTGAGGAGCCCGTCACCCTGGCAAGGGAGGACGCACACGAGCCCCCACCGGCTTCGCTATTAAATGCTGTCACGGGATTTCTAGCATTTCTCCTGGTGCGTCTAAAGGGGTTGTTCCCCAGACCCCTCTTTTATCCTTACTCACGGGGTCTCAGATGTCAATCAGGTTGGGATGATGCAATCCCTCAACCAGCCCACTCTGGTTGTCCCGAAGGGTTTCAATGAATAGTACAGTACTCAATACACAATTCCGTCTCCAAGAGACAATAGCCGTTATCAGTGGTTCCGTTTCACTGAGGTCAGGACACATTCCAAACCTTGTGTATTCTGAACGTTTCTCTCTCATTTCCTGGGTCCCAGACCCGAATTAATAGCGATCTTGCGATTCTCAAAAAGGAGGGGGCGACTTTGTACCCTTCGGCCCCTCAGAGTTGCTTCACATTCATAACATCCCCTTCCTTCTAAGATTTTTGCCACAGGTAAAAATTAATTAATACACAGTCTTACAGGATTTCAGAATCTAACACAATACAAAAGAGTTTTTTATCACTACAGAGTAATACAGTTATGCATTCAATTCAGCATCTAAACAGTTAGCGATTACATTGTCACTTCTTTTAATATCTTAATATCTTGTACCTTAATAAATTCTTGTAGCATCAGACTCCAATTTAATAACCACCTACCGTAGATTTCGTACTACAGAGCGCACCTGATTAAAAGCCGCTGGCTCTAATTTTAGAAAGAAAATCGATTTTGTACTTGTACAAGCCGCACCGGATTTTAGGCTGCACCGGATTTTAGGCCGCAGGTGTCCCATGTTGTAATATGAGATATTTACACAGAAAGATATTACACGTGAGGATTTTTTAACTTTTAATTAAATCCATATGGTAACATAAACAAATACATATTGCAAATGCTTTTTTCTGAACCGTGCCTGTAACACGGCTACTTTTAAATATACATACGTATCGGTAACACACAAATTACATTGCATATACATTCCAATATCTCCTAACGACTGGTAAAAAAATATATACTGCAGCCTACCAGGAAAAGTTATTGATCGCCTTTAACTTAAAAGCAGCGTTTCGCGCTCGCCCCCACCTTCCCGTTTATCGCAAACTGGTATTTCCCACAAGACGCAGCGAAACCATATGTGACGTCATAGTATCCCGGGATGTAGTACTTCTAACTTTAACTAGAAAATACTAACAAATGAATTACTAAGCGAAAATATTATAAACTAAATAACTGCCATAAAGGCAGCACAATGCTTTTCTTCGAGTGTTTTCCATGTTGATGAGGGTGAGTACAAATGACTGATTTACAATAATTTAATTGTGAAAGTGCGCTTGATTTATCGTACAGTTTCATTGGACCTCTGTTCATTGAACTACTCATCAATTTTATTGGTCTACTGTTACGAGGCAAAATGTTTTTGGCGGCATGAAAAAAAATCATGCATTAGCCGCACCGTAGTAAAGGCCGCAGTGTTCAAAGCTGTTCAAAATGTGGGAAAAAAGTAGCAGCTTATAATCCGACATCTACGGTATTTTTATTCCTTTTCTTCAACAAACAAAAACTAAAGAGTTGTGATCTTAGCTTATGTGTATATTACAAAAGTTCATGCAAATACTAATCTTTATGTTACTTTCAAACTTAACAATCTTCCATGGGGTTGTCTTTATTAGTTACATGCTTTGTCGAAATCCCTTAAAACCGGATCCTGTTATTTAAAGTGGCATCCCGTCAACCCTTGCCCCTTTTCCAGTTAACTCCCACGTGGTTAGCTTGTATACTAGTGTGGAATAGGCTTTTGCATGCTCCTTTCATAGGAGTTATTTTATCAACAATGTTTTCCAAACGTAGCCCATTTGCCGAATTTCCACACAATTCTTTATTTTTAAGCAAGTCGTTAATTTTATCTTCAGGACCCTTCATTCTATTAGTTTTCAATTTAAGATCTGCAAGCGATCTCTCTTTGTCCAAACAGCATTTCAAATTCTGCCTCTTCACAGCACACTCTTGAATAACAATAGCGTGTGGGGCACCTTTACATTCCAAATCAACCTGTAATTGATTCGCAGGCACCGTGTTACCAAGCCATTGTCCTTTCAGCCTGGTTACTGCTTCTGACATCAATCCAGACTTTAAATTTTCTTCATTCAATTTAGGAACTACACTTTTCCCTTTTCCTTCAATAATAAGATTCACATCACCACCTTTTATCTCCTCACTAACTTTTAACACACCTTCGAACACCAACAACTGGGAATTCTCACTTCCCACTAGTACCAAGGTTAACCCTTTCTTCACTGAACCAAGTCCATCTGACCCACAAGGACTGCATTCCTTTTCAACTGAATCAAATACCTTAGACTTTTTCTGAGTTCCATTACTAGGTTTAGTACCACGTGCATCCACATCTTGAACACACTCAAACGGGACATCTGCCTCTTCCAGGCTTTCGATGCCCGTCCCCTTTTCAAATTTTAAGTTCCCCTGATCCTCCCAGTTACTCTCTAGGCAACTCCCTTTCGGAGTAAACTCAACCCTGCGGGCTGAAACAACCTCATCTGCCAACCCAGCATACTTCTTCAAGGTAATGGCATCCTTTTCATCTAGGACTGCCCTCATTTCATTATCGGGAACACCTTTAGAATTTTCAACTTCTTCAAACAGTTCTGCCAAACCAGACAGATCATCCATGTCCAACCCTGGACCTTCTAACAGCCTTATCTGTTTCTCATTTTTACTCCATGCCTCTATAAATTTCCTCCTGGCTAAGGGAAGGACTACCTCCTCTCCCTTACTCTCTTTCACCTCCCTATTCTCCGTTTTACCACCCTCTAACCCCGCTTGGTATAGGGTCGGTAAAAACATCTCAGCCAAATCGATACTGGCCTGAATTAAACTGGTTTCGTTCTCAGCTGCCTTTCTCGACATGCTGCGAGTGATCGCGCATGCGGGATAGATCTTGGAATCTAGGGGCGGGTCCTCAACACTCACAGGCTGGCTCGTCAGCTCCATGGCCGACCAAACGTCACCAGCAGCTAAATCATTACCCAGAAGGATGTCTATGTCAGTTCTCGGGAATTCTGATCGCACCCCTATTTCAACTGGTCCAGA
Organism: Hemitrygon akajei; assembly: GCF_048418815.1. Lineage (NCBI taxonomy): Eukaryota > Metazoa > Chordata > Chondrichthyes > Myliobatiformes > Dasyatidae > Hemitrygon > Hemitrygon akajei. The sequence continues at coordinate 56,427,348 of NC_133146.1, forward strand.
TACCAGCTCACAATTTATAATGATCCTATGCAAAGGCACCGCTTCTGTCCCTTTTCCTATGCCTCTCAAAGCTACCTCTCCAGTCTCGGGGCCAAAATCTAGTACTGTACTGTGAATCAATGACAGCTCAGCTCCAGTGTCTCTCCGGATCCGCACTGGAACTGGTGTGTCTCCCTCTTTCACAGACACGTTCCTTCTGAAATAAATTTCTCTGGCCCCTCTCGTATTCTGTCTACCTGGGGCTTTCTCGTCGATTTACTGATCACCACAATACATCCTGTAGGGACTGCTGCTCTCCCTTTTCCTACCTCCTTCCTCGGAGCAAGGCACTTAGATGCAATATGACCCACCTTTCCACAATTAAAACAGGTCAAGCCAGGACCTCTCCTGCTGTCTTGCCTTTCCTCCTCCTTAATTTTACCACTAGCTCCCGGCGGGACCTCTGCCTCAGCCAGCGGGCTTTCTCTACCGTTCCCACAGTCTTTCTGGTAACTTTTATTCGAGGAAAACTTTGTCTTGTGGGTTAGGGCATATTCATCTGCGAACCTAGCAAATTCAGATATGGACTTATTCGGCTTCTCGTTCAAATACATCCGGATATCATCCGAAACACAACCTTTAAATTCCTCAATCAGAATTAACTCCCTGAGACGCCAAAAATCCTCTTCCACCATTTCTGCTGCGCACCAGCAATCCAAGAGCACACCCTTCTCATAGGCAAACTCTGCATACGTCTGATTCCACACTTTCTTTAAATTTCTGAACTTTTGTCTATACGCTTCAGGTACCAATTCGTAGGTCAGAAGAATGGCCTCCTTTACTTTCTCATAATTCTCAGACTCCTACTCCTCCATGGACAACGCCACATATGTTCGTTGTGCCTTCCCTTTTAACACACTTTGTAACAACGCCACCCACTGATCTCTGGGCCACTTCTGACTCATTGCCACTTTTTCAAAATGCAAGAAATAGCTATCAACATCCGTCTCCTCGAACGGAGGTACTAACCTCAACTCCCGACTAACATTAAACCGCTCCTCTCGGTCTGGCCCTTGAGCGCTTTGCTCTTGCCTGAACTTCTCCATGTCCAACTCATGTTGCCTCTGTTTCTCTTTCTCCTCCTCATACTCTCTCTCCTTTTCGGCCCTTTCCTTCTGTTTTTCAGCTGCTTCCAGCTGTTTTAACTTAATTTCATGCTCCCTCTGCTTCTCAGCTCTTTCCTGCTCCCTTTTCACCTCTAACTCCTTTAGCTGGAGCTCATACTCCCTTTGCTTGTCGGCTCTTTCTTTTTCCTTTTCAGCTGCTTCCAGCTGTTTTAACTTAATTTCATGTTCCAACCTTAATTTCTCCAACTCTAACTGAGCCGTCCCACTAGCTGGTACCTTTTCAGGGATATTTTCCAATACCTCAGCCGAAAACACATTCTTCACAATATAATACTGAGTTATGGCCCTCCACACCTCCTGCTTTTTCATCAACAGCCTCACCTCTGCGAGATTTAGTCCTTTCGCAATATTTATCAGGTCTGACTTTGTGGCAGCCTCTAGCGCCTCCAGTGTCAGATTTTTTATAAATTCGTCTACGTTCATCTTTGCTGGTTTCCCGTCTGGTTACCTGCGCAACCAGATCCAAGTTTGGACTTAAAAGCCTGATTTACTGGTCCTCCAATTTGGTATCAAATCCCGGACGAGCCCCCACGTTGTTCCGAACCCCGTAACTGGGTCACTTACCAGCAAAGATGGAGACGTCCGTTGAAGTCTGATGATACTATTTTTAACAGTATTTATTAGTAAAAATACACAAAAATGATATCAATGCAAATATACAGATAATATACGTCGTCAATACTAAATCTAAAAGTGCGGGTATAATAATAATCAATAAGAAATAAGCTCTATCGTTGTCTAGGGGATAATATATTGTCCGATGGAAATATAAAGTTCACTCAGTTCATGCAGGCTGCAGCCATTGGGGTTGGGGTTGCAATGGTTGGAGAGAGAGAGAGATTTGGAGAAAAACTTGCTGGCTTTTCCTATTATGATTTTGATCCGTCAGGAGTCTCGTTGTCGTGGCCTTTCACTTGTGGCCTCTCCTTTAGCTAAACTGTTCTTCCGTGAGGAGCCCGTCACCCTGGCAAGGGAGGACGCACACGAGCCCCCACCGGCTTCGCTATTAAATGCTGTCACGGGATTTCTAGCATTTCTCCTGCTGCATCTAAAGGGGTTGTTCCTCAGACCCCTCTTTTATCCTTACTCACGGGGTCTCAGATGTCAATCAGGTTGGGATGATGCAATCCCTCAACCAGCCCACTCTGGTTGTCCCGAGGGGTTTCAATGAATAGTACAGTACTCAGTACACAATTCCGTCTCCAAGAGACAATAGCCGTTATCAGTGGTTCCGTTTCGCTGAGGTCAGGACACATTCCAAACCTTGTGTATTCTGGACGTCTCTCTCTCATTTCCTGGGTCCCAGACCCGAATTAATAGCGATCTTGCGATTCTCAAAAAGGAGGGGGCTACTTTGTACCCTTCGGCCCCTCAGAGTTGCTTCACATTCATAACACTAGAGTGCCTAGGACTTGAGTACAATACTGTATTATGTCTTTCCAGTTACCATATAACACTTAATAGCACTGAGCTAATAGAAATCTAAGTGCCCTTATTTCTGTTTCCCAACCACCTTCCTATTTTAACCAAAATACAGTACAGTGCAAAAGTCTTAGACACCCTAGCTAAATATATGTGCCAAAGACTTTTGCACAGAACTGTGATATTGCACTGTATTGCTACCACACAATAAAACAGATTTCATGGCATATGTGAGTGATGATAAATCTGATTCTGATATGGGTTTCTACTGTGGACTGAGGGTGGCAGGTAGAGGGGAATCATGGTTGGGAAAAGGGGAAGGAGTGGGAAACACCAGAGAGACGTGATCAATAAACCAATTGTTTGGAATCAAGTGACCTTGCCTGGTGTCTCAGAGCTGTGTGTATCCCTTCCCCTCCCCCCCCCCATCCCATCCTCGACACTCCTTCCCTGTCACGTGTCCCACACCCATCCTGGAGCACTCCATCCTCACCAGTCCCAACATCCTTTGCTCCTGCCAGATTTACAAACTCGCTCTCTGCTCCACAATGACAAGCACAGTTCTGTGCAAAAGTCTTTGGCACATATATTTAGCTAGGGTGTCTAAGACTTTTGCACTGTACTGTATATTGGTTAAAATAGGAAGGTAGTTGGGAAACGGAAATAAGAGTACTTAGCTTTATATTTTAGAAGTAAGAAGTAGCTTTGTATTTTTTAGAAGTAAGAGTACTTTTTACATGGTAAATGGTAGGGCATTGAGGAATGCAGTAGAACAGGGTGATCTAGGAATAATGGTGCATAGTTCCCTGAAGGTGGAATCTCATGTGGATAGGGTGGTGAAGAAAGCTTTTGGTATGCTGGCCTTTATAAATCAGAGCATTGAGTATAGGAGTTGGGATGTAATGTTAAAATTGTACGAGGCAGTGGTGAGGCCAGATTTGGAGTATTGTGTACAGTTCTGGTCACCAAATTATAGGAAAGATGTCAGCAAATTAGAGAGTGTACAGAGGAGATTTCCTAGAATGTTACGTAGGTTTCAGCACCTAAGTTACAGAGAAAGGTTGTACAAGTTAGGTCTTTATTCTTTGGAGCGTAGAAGGTTGAGGGGGACTTGATAGAGGTATTTAAAATTATGAGGGGGATAGATAGAATTGCTGTGGATAGTCTTTTTCCATTGAGAGTAGGGGAGATTCAAACAAGAGGACATGAGTTGAGAGTTAGGGGGCAAAAGTTTGGGGTAACACGAGGGGGAACTTCTTTACTCAGAGAGTGGTAGCTGTGTGGAACGAGCTTCCAGTAGAAGTGGTAGAGGCAGGTTCGATTTTGTCATTTAAAAAAAAGTTGGATAGGTATATGGACAGGAAAGGAATGGAGGGTTATGGACTGAGTGCAGATCGGTGGGACTAGGTGAGAGTAAGCGTTCAAGAAGGACCGAGATGGCCTGTTTCTGTGCTGTAGTTGTTATATGTTATATGGTTACTTAGCTTTGTATTAGCTCAGTGGTATTAAATGTTATTTGGTAACTGGAAAGACATAATATAGTGTTGTGCATCCTAGCTCATATATACAGTGCCTATAAAAAGTATTCACCTCTCCACCCCCCCCAGAAGTTTTCAAGTTTTATTGCTTTACAACATTAAATCACAGTGGATTTAATTTGGCTTTTTTAACACGGATCAACAGAAAAAGTTTCTTTTGAGTCAAAGTAAAAACAGATCTCTATAAAGTGATCTAAATTAATTACAAATATAAAACACAAAATAATTGATTGCATAATTATTCAACCTCTTCAAGTCAGTATTTAGTAGACACACCTTTGGCAGCAAGTATAGCCTTGAGTTTGTGTGGATAGGTCTCTATATCAGATTTGCACTTCTGGACACTGTAATTTCTTGCCATTCTTCTTTACAAAACTGTTCAAGCTCTGTCAGATCGCATGGGGATCGTGAGGGAACAGCCTTTTTCAAGTCCAGCGAAAAATTCTGAATTGAGGTCTCGACTCTGACTTGGCCACTCCAAGGCATTAACTTTGTTGTCTTTAAACCATTCCTGTGGAGCTTTGGATATATGCTTGGGGACATTGTTTTGCTGGAAAACAAATCTTCTTCCAAGTTGCAGTTCTCCTGCAGACCGCATCAGGTTTTCCTCCAGGATTTCACTGTATTTTGCTGCATTCATTTTACCCTCCACCTTCACAAGCCTTCCAGGGCCTGCTGCAGTGAAACAGGATTAGTCTGATGGCTAAAAAGCTCAATTTTGGTTTCATCAGACTATAGAAACTTCTAGCTGACTTCAGAGTCTCCCACATGCCTTCTGGCAAACTCTAGCTGAGATTTCATGTGAATTGTTTTCAACAGTGGCTTTCTCTTTGCCACTCTCCCATGAAGCTGCGACTGGTGACGGACCCGGGCAACAGTTATTGTATGCACAGTGTCTCTCATCTCTGCCGCTGAAGCTTGTAACTCCTTCAGAGTTGTCATAGGTCTCTTCGTTGGCTCCCTCAATAATCCCCTTCTTGCTTAGTCATTCCCGTTTTTGAGGACGGCCTGCTCTGGGCAGATTTACAGCTGTACCATATCCTTTCCATTTCCTGATGATTGACTTAACTGTATTCCAAGAGCTATTCAGCGACTTGGAAATTCTTTTGTATCCATCTCCTGTGTTACACTTTTCAATAAGTTTTTGTGGAGTTGCTTGGAGTGTTCTTTTATCTTCATGGTGTAGATTTTGCCAGGATACTGACTCACCAGCAGTTGGACCATCCAGATACTGGTGTATTTTTATTACAATCAATTGAAACACCTTGACTGCACACAGGTCTCCAAAAACAGATCTCCATTTAACTAATTATGTGATTTCTAAAACCAATTGGCTGCACCAGTGATGAGTTGGTGTATCGCATTAAATGGGGGTGAATACTTATACAATTATTTTGAGTTTTGTATTTGCAGTTAATTTAGATCACTTTGATATGAAAGAGTCTTTTTCTGTTAATCAGTGTCAAGAAAGACAAATTAAATCCATTGCGATTCAATGTTGTAAAAAAAAACATGAAAGCTTCCAAGGGGAGGTGAATACTTTTTATAAACACTGTATGTGCCTAAGATTTTTACTCAGTGCTGTACTTTATATTTAACAAAGCTACATATATAAAACCGGAACAAAGTTATAAGCTTTATTGCAATTACCATAAAATTGGTATCATGCATTAATATTGCCAATACTTACAAGATTGTACTCCATAATATTCACCCATCAATTTGAACATTATGTAATATTTATAAATTAATTCAAGTATAATATTCATAAATTAATTCCTCAAATGCTTTTTTATTTGTTTCTTGAAGCTTCATGGCAAGGCACAGCAGATCTATAAAACCTTTCTGTGTAGTAAGGCAGCAACACAGGTAAATGTGGAGGGACAATCTCGTCTCACCGAGAGTATGCTTGCACATCCTCATCCCTTCATGTTTCAGAAACTACAAGAACAGGTAAGTTATGATTTTTTTTCTCAATGGCTGATTGTTTCCCAGTTTCTGTTGCATTTAAGGCACTTTTAGAGACCAATGTACAAACGTTTGTAGTTAGTGTTAGAAATGAAGACAAAATACAGCTGTAGATAATTTATAGATCAGCATTAAACCTTTCAGCTATTTGTCATTTGAGGAGGATCAATCATGCAGCCTGTAAACACTTCTAAATTTGATCGATGTAGACAATTTGCAATTAGAAACAGCACAAAGATGATTTGTCTGTTTCAAAGTTCAAATTTATTATCAAAGTTAGTATCATAGTTTCATCTTTATGCAGGAACAAATGAACACAATAGATTTCACCAAAACACAATAGAATTCACCAAAACACAGACACACATACTCTCTCACACTCTCACACACTCACTCTCACTCTCGCGCGCGCGCACACACACACACACACACACACACACACACACACACACACACACACACACACACACACACACACACACACACACACACACACACACACACACACACACACACACACACACACACACACACACACACACACACCCTCCCCCCACAAAAGAGAACATCTCTGGAGCCTTGTTCTTTAGCCTCTACCTGTATGCAGGTAGGAGTACGACAGCTAAATAACCAGATTTCCTGACATGCATAGACCACGTTGAATGGTAGGCATTCATTATCATACCTCAGCAGTGGTTGAGTGTGTTGGGGCCCCTGGTGCTGCAGGTTATATGCTGATGATACTTATACAGAGATTTCTTCAAACAAAGCTGAATGAGGTCCTCAACTATGATTTGAAATGTGTCGGGGTAGGCTGTTTCTTGCTTGGTGACAGCAGCATTCAACATTTCGAGTGCTAATTAACATCGGCTTTTGGCAGTACGTGTGGTCAGGATCATGGAGGAGAACTCTCTTGGTAAGTAGAAGGGTCAACACTTACTCATCAGATGTTCCAGGTCCGGGGAAGAAGAGTGCAACACAATTGCCACATTTGAGCACCACAAAGAGTCTAAATCCTTTTGCCTTCTCTGAATCAGCAGTCCGGTTCATCCTGTGTATTGATAAGCCTTCGGGTTTTACCAGTGTATCCAGCATGTCCAGAGTGAGCTATGTTTCTGTGAAACACAGAATTCATTTCCCTCTGATACAGCAATCTTGCCCTTAGATCCTTAGTCTTGTTCTCCAGCGGCTGTACATTTGCCAACAAGATGTTGGGTAGAGGAACTTCCATTACTCTGTGTTTCTGCCTGGCTTAGAGTCCTGCCCTCCTCCTCCTCTTCCAACTACGGTGATGTACCATTGTCTGCTTAAAGATGCTTTATTTGCATGCTTAAGAGTTAAGTCTGCTGAATCCTTCAGAAGATTGTGAAATTGCTAGATCTTGAAGACAGTTCAAAAGTACGATGCTTAAAGGGAAATTACAGGTTGCAGATTGCAGTGAGGATAATTCAGAAGAAGTATATTTAGAAGTTTTATGAGCTGCCCGCAATATGCCATCGTGGCTTTTCAGTGCCATCTTTCATCTTAGATGCCTATCTTTATATAGATGTCCAAACACCAAACATTGCATAAACATCTATCTAAAGTTATAGTTTGGTCACAATATAGACTGATGCCAATTATTTCAAATAAATTTCTCTTCTTACTGCACTCAGCTGAAAAATACATACATCTTAATTCCATGGAAACAATGAACTACATTTTATGTTGAGTGTTCATGCCGTATATTTTATATGTTATATTTTATTTCCCTCAGCAAGCACCTCTAAAACAAGATAAAAATGGATAGAAAAGTTCTGTAATTCTCTTTTACTGAATTATTTTACAGACTGTGAAAGTTACTTTGCTGCAGGCTTGGAGGAGACTACGAAGCAAGCAAACAAAAAAGGCTGAAATACTCAGATAGCAACTCAGATAACATCTGTGGAGAGGGAGAAAAATATAAAAGAGCATTAATATTTCAAATCGATGGCCCTCAACCTGTTTACTCTGTTTCTTGATTTTCTTTCTCTCCTCACAGATGCTGACTGACCTGCTGGGTATTTCTAGCATTTTCTTTTGATTTCCAGCTTTTGTAGGTTTCTTTTGTTTTTTTAAAAAATCTTAATACTTACTGAGAGTAATAGTAAAATAGGGAGGTTTTGTTAGAATTGTACAGGGTGTTGGTGAGGCCCTGTCTGGAGTATTGTGGTCAATTTTGGTCCTGTTATCTAGAAAAAGGACACTGGAGGTAGTCAAAGGGAAATTCGCCAGGCTAACTCCTGGTTTGAGAGGGTTCTGCTATCAAGAGAGGCTAAAGTGTTTGACTCTGTGTTCTTTGGAATTAGAAGAATGAGAAGCCACATATTGAAACACATATGATTCTGAGGAGGCTTGACAGAGAGGCTAGACGTTGAGAGGTTTTCGCTTGTGGGAGAATTTCAACCAGGAACAAGTTAGCGGAATCTAGCAATCGGGCTCTCACGACCAGACTGTGTAACAGTTTCTTCCCCCAAGCCATCAGACTCCTCAATACCCAGAGTCTGGACTGACATCAACCTACTGCCCTCTACTGTGCCTATTGTCTTATTGTACTGCCTGCACCGGTTTTTTTTTGCACTTTGTACAGTTCTGTGTAGGTCTGTATTCTAGTTTAATTTTTGTGTTGTTTTATGTAGTTTCAGTGTAGTTTTTGTATTGTTTTATGTAGCACCATGGTCCTGAAAAACGTTTTCTTGTTTTTACTGTGTACTGTACCAGCAGTTATGGTCGAAATGACAGTAAAAAGTGACTTGAGTTGACTTGAATTCCACAGATTCCCTCTCTGGCTCAAGAAATTCTTTCTCATCTCTGTTCTAAATGGACAGCCCTCTATTCTGAAGCTGTGCCCTGTGGTCCTAGACTCCCCCCACTGTAGGAAACATCCTCTTCACATCCACTCTATCTAGGCCTTCCAATATTCGATAGTTGTCAGTGAAACCTGCCACTCATTTTTCTAAACTCCAGGAGTAAAGGCCCAGAGCCATCAAACACTCCTTTTATATTAACCCTTTAATTCCTGGAATTACTCTTGTGAACCTCCTCTGGACCCTCTCCATTGCCAGCATATCCTTTTTACGATAAGAGGACAAAAAAGGCACTTTTTACAACAATAATGGAGTTGTTCTCCTGACATACTGGCTGATATTTTTGTAATACTTAAAAATCAGATGATTTGCCCTTTGCATTGTTAGCGATAGGACCTTACTGAGTATAAACTGAGTTCTGCATTTCTAGCATTTATCAGTTCTGATACATAAGTTACTTCTTTCACTGCAAGATAGGGTGAGATATCCTGAAATCACCAGAGGAAAGATAGATATCTAAGTCAAATTTTTAAAGCTAGTTGCTACTTTTATATATACTATGCACCCCAAAATATAGAACATAAATATGGCAACATAACTGGAGACTAGTCACACCCAGGCATATTTTGGAACTTAAAACACATTTATCGGAAATTTCCAAATGCTTGTATCATGTCTTTTCAGTTAGCTCCACTACTGCTGCATGACACTTGGAACACTAAAATGAAAGGTGCTTCTTGGTTTGAATTTATTTGACAACCGATTAAACCCAACAGCCAACTTGGGGGGAAATTTTTTTTTGTATTGATTACTACTGATAGGAAATGGCAAGTAAGCTAATTTTAACATTTTTCTTTTAGAAATATATGCATGGATTTCAAAATGCACATTTAATTACTTATCATTTGTATGTGGAATGCATTGCGCACTGAGGTGAAGGTAGAGAGGAAAATCTTAAAGGAGGCACAGCATGGGTGGAACTGGAGCAAGATAAAAACAGCACTGTACATGATCACATGAAAGAAAATGGCAATTTACCTCAGTGGAAATGGTTTCCTTAGAGTGGCTTTGACACAGAGCAGTAGCTCTGTAAATTGTCTCCTACATTCAACCACAGAGCTAGCAGATTTAGTGAACATAAATAAATGAGGTACTATGATCACTGTCAATTCATTTCCTGGCAGAATTCAATGACCATGCAGCTTTGAATAAAGCACCAAGAACAGAGTTGCTAAACTTTTTAACCAAGTCTAAGAAATGGAAGGGGTCCCTTATATGAATACTGCAACATGGCAGAAAAAATATATATTTAAAAAAATGGAGATACTGTAAATCTGAAATAAACGCAGAAAATGCTGGAAAATTTATTACATCCCACAGCATCTGTGGAAAGAGAAACAATTAATGTTCCAGCTCCAGAATGAGTCTGATAAAGGATCCTTCACCCAAAACAAGGTTTCCCAACTTTTTTTATGCCATGGATCAATACCATTAAGGAAGGGAGTCTGTGGACCCCAGGGTGGGATCCCTTGACCTAAAAGATTAACTGATCTGCTGAGTGTTCCATGACTTTCTTCTTTAAACCTCAATTCATGAACCAGTTTCACCATGAAGTTTGCATTATATCAGTCTATGTTATTTTGGTAGAGTTATTTCATGAACACCAACAGTCAGCACATCTTTTTGATTGACTTCAACCATTTTGCCAAGCACCAATAAATTAAAAAAAGTACAATGTAAATCCTGGAAACAAGTCAAAATAAAGACCAGAATATTCAAGCCTGAACATGCCGCAGTGTAGAGACAATGCATCATCTTTGAATCTTTGCTTTACGCCATTATACTTTGGCTGTTCTGTAGCAAACCAAATCTTACTGCATTTTGAAGCTATGTACTTTTTACCATCATTATTTAAGAACCAGAGATCCAAATCTGAAAAAAAAATCTCCTGGAGTTTGCCTTTTAGCATAAAGGAATCGTGTAAATTTTTTCTGGTCTAATACAATACTGTACTTGTCTAGAATTGTTTGACTATATTAAGGATTTTTTTGTCTATTCCATTGATCTTGATCAATAGTTCTTCATGTTTGCTTATTCATTTAGTTTTTAAAATGTTTACTTTAAAAAGAAACATGAAGGCTGTTTCATGAAAGTGCAAATAGGAACCAAAAATGGAGATTGATTGTTTTCTGTTTGGTAGAAGCAATGAATATAAGCAAAGTATTAGCTTTGGAATGAGAACCCTTATTATGCAAAAAGCTCAGATTTACGTGAATTTATTTATTATGTGTTATACTCCCTGAATGTATGAATCTTGGGAAACTACTGAGTCAAAACAAAATTTAGACTACTTTTTATTTTTCTTTCTGCACTGGTTTTGTGTTGAGGATCAGAATCGGGTTTAATGTTATCGGCAGATGATGTGAAATTTGTTGTTCTGCAGCAGCAATACATTGCAATACATAATAAAAAGTATAAATTACAGTAAATATAAATATATTTTATATATATAAAATTAAGTAGTGGAAAAAGAGAGGAAAAATACTGAGGTTGTGTTCATGGGTTCAATGTCCATTCAGTAGTCTGATGGCAGAGGGGAAGAAGCTGTTCCTGAATCACTGAGTGTGTGTCTTCGAGCTTCTGTATCTTTTCCTGGATAGTTTGATGGTTGCAATGAGAAGAGGGCATGTCCAGGGTATGGATCTTAGAAGCAAATATGGTTCTAAATTTTTTTCTAAAATTGATTATAGTGCTATGATTAAAAGGATTCTGGAATAATTATCCTCTACATAGCACCATCCAGAGACAGAGAAGCAGTTTCAGCGACAGGTTACTATCGATGCAATGCTCCTCAGACAGGATGAAGAGGTCAATACTCCCCAATGCCATTAGGCTTTACAATTCAACCGCCAGGACTTAAGAACTTTTTAAAAGCTATTATTAATGCTTTTTGAGATAGTGATTTAGATGCATATCATATTTTTTACTGAGTTAAGTATTGTATGTAATTAGTTTTGCTACAACAAGTGTATGGGACATTGGAAAAAAAGTTGAATTTCCCCATGGGGATGAATAAAGTATCTATCTATCTATCTATCTATTGTATTATAATTTAAAATGAGTTTTTCTTAACATTTTTCAATTGAGTAAGACAATATCATAGGACAGGGGCTCCCAAACTTTTTGATGTCCATTAGCCAAGGGGTTCGTGGATCCCAGGTTGGGAATAGGAAACTGGGTCCTGCTTGGTAATCACATTGATTGATTGATACTGTATATTTTGTCTTTTAGATATTCACTCTCATGAAGTATGACAGTTACAATCGTTTCCTAAAATCTGACTTGTGTCAGCAAATGAAGCAGCAAGAAGAAAGTCAAATGAACTCTTCAGAGGCAGATGAATCAGTCCCGAAAAGAGCATCCAGGATTTACAATCGATAACAGAAAACCTGGAATAGCTCCATGGCAACTGTGTGCTTTCTTTGCTTTATCTGCTAATGGACCGTGATGATGCCCATTTAGCTAAAAGTTGGCTGTGCTGAAGAAAGGGATGCATTTGCTCTGTTTCTGATGGGGCCGAGTATTCTCGGCTGGGATGCAAGTCAACACAACTGCAGAACCAGAGCTGATAACAATGACATTTACATTACAGCTTTGGGATGGGTGAGCGGACATTTTCCCACAACCTCTCTGATGAGAAAAGCCGACTATTGTGATTTTAATTTGCTGTATAATAGGCCATGATTTCCACCTGCCCTACACTGTTTTTCCTGTCTTTTGCTATAATCTATTTAAGTTTGAGTATTACAAATGAAGGCAACAGTTTTAATTATTAATTTAGTCTGTTACACATTTTTGAATTGGGAACTACTTAAAACAAAAAGTCATTCAGAAAATCTGTACTGTTTGCAATTTGTTTGTGTTCTTCAATCAGCAGGCCCTGTATTAAACTGGACAGCATAGTAGGCTGTGAGCCAAACACACGATATTAATTATAAATGCATACACTACTGGCACCTTTTTGTCTAATGATGTTTAGCACTTCCATCGGAAATGTGCCTTATCTTTATTTCAGTGCTTGTTATGACAAGGTGTATGCTTTTGTCAGTTTCTCTATAGAACAAACTTGCTGCCCACTATACTATTGGCATTTAGGGCAGCAATGAAGGTCCTCCCTCTCTGGTGGTTTTCAGGGCTTCCTTCATCATATCAGTAGCTTCCTCACGGTTTTCACTACTGTCGGTCCTGCAAATCCCAGGTGGAGGCTCAGGAATGACATCATAATAAGATGTAGAAGGATTCTTCATTGCCGTTTCTGTAACAATTTTCTTTGTGCAGTCAGAGTTGTTAGTCCTGAGCTGAACCCCTGAACCTGGAGGACCAGTGGACCACTCTCAGTCTGGCTTGTTCGGCATGGGTGACCCACCTAGTGCCAAAGCTTAAAGCCCTGACTCCAGCCAACAGAGCTCTCCGGGTCATTGAGGCACACAAGCCTCCAAACCCATCGACAAGTCTGTGGTCCTCTTGGAATTTCTATAAAGAAACATAGCACAAAAAGAATAGGACTTGAGGAGGTTTATGATTAAAAGATACAATTGAGACTTGAGTTTATTAATGAGGACAGGCTATATTTTACAGTAATCATTGTGAAGATTACATTTAGTATCCTTGCATATCCAACCAAGCCGGTAATGCAGGGCAACATCAAAGCACAACATCTCCTTGGAAATCTGTTAAATCTTCATTAAATTTCTTGGTCTGTTATCTTAATGTGAACTCTGGGTGTTGATATTCGAGTAATTATCTTGCAATTTTATTTCTCTTTTTTTGTATGCATTCTAATTACAGAGAGAATAATTTATTTTAGTTGCCCGTAAGGAACTAAATGGTCACCCGGTGTAGTCAATGAACTCCCTGCCTTTGTTTCTAGCTCATTCTTACTTTGACCTTGTTTAATAACTGATGGCCTTTGTAAGATTAGTAACTGCATAAGAGGCTGACAAAAATATATCTATTCATAAATTTGACTTCTGTGTGGTTGTGCCATAACCCATCCCCTGCAGCACTGTATTTTACGTACTCCGAAGAATTACAAAAAATCATGAATGCAGGGGACCAGATCTTCAGGTTGGCGGAAATGGTGAATTGACGTACAGTACTTTGCAAAAGTCTGAGGCATAACTAGGGTGCCTAACCTTTTGCACAGTAATGTATTTCTCAACATGGAGCAGACAGCGGGATGTTGGGAATGGCGAGGGTGACGTGCCGCGGGAGGGGTGTGGGACAGGTGGCAGAGAAGGAGTGCTGGGCGTGGTTGCAGACACACCCAGCCCTGAGACACCAGGTAAGGTTATTTGATTCCAAACAATTGGTTTATTGATCACTACAGAATGCCTCTCTGCTGCTTCCCACTCCCTCCCCTCTTCCTTCCCCTTTTCCCAACCGTGATTCCCCTCTCCCTACTTCCTTCCCACTTCAGTCCACAATAGAGATCCGATATCATCACTTGCATATGTTATGAAACTTGGTTTTTTTTGTGTGGCAGCAATACATAAAATTACTGCAGTACTGTGCACAAGTGTTAGGCACCCTAGTCGTATATATATGTGCCTAAAACTTATGCACAGTACTGAAAACACTGCAACTTTGTGGCTTTGAATTGATATATAAAGTACTTTCTTAGATGACAAAATCATGAGAGATCTGTTTTCCATTCACCATTCTACGTCTACCTTTGATATTGGTGTTAGAATGAAGCATCCTTTGCTGATGCAAGTGAAATCACCGAAAGCACAAGTTTATAGGACAATGGCACTTGTCTCCACTAGGAGCTGAAATGGATTCATGGTCCGAACATCCTCCTTTCTGTGCAGTTTCCCAAACTAACTAATTTCAAAAATGAAAAGAATGGAGCAAAAAATCTTTTTCCAAGAGTTAGAATATTTTAAATAAATTCTGGATACCAGCACTATCCACTGAAACAACAGCTTTTTCACCAATCTTAATGGAAAAATAATAAAATTCTCAGGTCACATATAGTATATGCTTGTGTTTTCCAGTGATGTTTACAGCAAGGCTAAAATATGTATTGAAAATTCATCTGTGTTCTTATCATAAATAATCATCAGTGGTCAGGGCTTTCAAAGAAGCCTTCCTTTGCTTTCTGCTGCATTTCTGCCAGGCTCTGCACCCAGAAAATGTTAGTTACTTTGTGAATAGTTGCACGCCAACTTGAACAGCCAATGATAATGTCCGTTACTGTGTGTAGCAGTTATCAAAATTTGGTTTAGCTTATTTATGAACTTTGATGTCATCTTATTCCTTTCTAGTGAGTTCAAGGGGGTTGAAGTATTTATTTTGGGAATAATCCTCTGATGTTTACATGGTTGATTCAGCATTGCCTCAATACCAATTATGTTTGCCTCTGCTGTAAGCTTAGTGCTGAATATTCTGTTTCAGCATTTATTGTTAACAGGCTGTGGAGAAACAGCTGATATTACCTACTCAATACTTTGGAATACTTTCAGTAACAAACCCCAAACTTCACTGACATGAGACACTGAGAGCTACTTTGAGAGCTTTCATATAGACCCATAAAATGATGCATAAAACAATTCCAGAGGGCAAATTCCTGGAAGGTAGCAGATCCATGAAACACATTGCCCAATATATATTGGTGTGTGGTAGGAATAGGAAATGCTGCCATTCTGAAAGAGCTAACATTATCATCATGTTCGGCATTCATAAAGACTTATGGCAATATGTAGCTAGCTTATTTATTCTGAGAAGATCCAACAGTCGGTTTTAAATGGAGGTGAAGATGCTCTTATTGCTAATTTGTTGATATAGATTTCATTACTGTGAAGTTCCCTTTCGCCGACCAGGACAAGCGGCATTTAGATTTAGTCAATGAATTCTTAATAAAAAGCTGAGAATTTGCTCTGTAAGCTGGTGCTTCATGGTCAACTCCCCATTGAGGGAATAGGTAGTCATTTTGTCATTGGGCATTTATCAACGTCACTTTCTACTGTACTGTCAGATGATGCACAGTATGATCAATTCATCCTTAGATTTCTTTTTGTATCCTCTCTTAAGAAGTGCCTATTTTAGACTTGATAGTCCTGCTGAGATCAAGAACTCAGTCTGCAAGAACTGTAAGTATAAACCTGCACCAACCATTAAATGGCACACAATTTGGTGATGACTTAACTTTACCACTAGTCTTTACAGAGAAGTTTCTAAATATATTTTTTATTGGCTTACTGCAACTGCAGCTTCGGGAATAGTTCAGCAAATAAAGGTTGTCAACTCCTGCTTGTTGCTTGATATTAGCATAAGATTTTCAAAAACTGAATTCAGGAGGTCTTTCAAAAAATATATTGTGTTAAATTGAACGTGTTTTGATACTGTGTTTACATTGATATTTGCCAGTTGTGTGACTAATTTGTATTTGTATATAAGTCTTGTTTTATTTGGGTATTCAATTTTACCTTGCTGATGGAGATTATGTTTCTATTTGGATAAATGTAAGTGCCTAATTACATCCACATAGAGTGAGTTTGGAAGTTTCTTTTTCCAACGTGAAGATAATGATAGTCTGACAATGGATGTACACAGTATAATGTATTTGGTTTAAAGGAAATGCACTAGTCTGCTGTGTGGGTGCTTAGCTTTACAGACTGTTTTTGCTTTGCCAATAAAACTAGACAATGAAATTATATGTTAGCAAGTACTTTTATCAAATCAAGTCAAGTTTATTGACATTTAACTCTATACATGTATACCACCAAATGAGGCAATGTTTCTCCAGACTAGGGTGTAAAGCACAGTAGTACACATAACACACAATAACGTGGAAAGTAAGAGATAAATCTACAAATTAATTATGCATAGATAAACGAAGTAAAGTGCATAAATTAAATATTATAGGGTACAGAACAACTTAACCGGTGACACTGCGAATGCGATGCAGCAGGGAGTTCAGAAGCCTAATGGCCTGAGCTGTTTCTTACCCTGACTGTTCTTGTCAAAGCTCCGTAGTTCTACCAGATCTTTTAGTAAGTGGTGATGGACAATTAAACACCTAAAAAGAGAAGGCTCATAGTGTCCCCGTTATTAACAATGGCAGAGGCAAGATCATTATCACCGTCATATGCTGTGTCGTATGATGTAGGCGATTATGGTTTTTGACCATGATTGTTCTTGGCAAATTTTTCTACACAAGTGGTTTGTCATTGCCTCCTTCTGCGCAGTGTCTTTACAAGATGGGTGACCCCAGCCATTATCAATACTCTTCAGAGATTATCTGACTTGTGTCAGTGGTCACATAACCAGGGTTTGTGATATGCACCAGCTGCTCATACGACCGTCCACCACCTGCTCCCATGCTCCACGTGACCCTGATCGGGGGGGGGGGGGGGGCGGTATCGCTAAGCAGGTGCTACACATTGCCCAAGGGTGAGCTGCAGGTTAGTGGAGGGGACGAGTGCCTTACACCTCCATTGGTAGAGACATCCCTGCTGTAAAAAGCTACATAAAAATGTGCATAGTCACAGGGAGATTAGCAACCATTGCCAATACCAACAAAGTGAAAAATAGTCCAGGTATTCCCCGTCCACAAAAATGTAGAGCAAATTCAATATGGCTAATTACAACGTGGCAATGCGCGTAGCATTCGGAGTAAGGTGGATGAACTTGCACCATTACGCAGATTAGTCTGTCTTCACTGTGAATGATACTAGCAGTGTGCCAGAGGTCCGTGAGTGTTAGGGAGCAGGACTGAGTGCCATTGCTATTACAAAGGGAAAAATGCAGGTCAAAATCAAAGGTCTTAAGGTGGATAAGTCACCTGGACCAGATGGACTACATCCCAGAGTCCTGAGAGAGGTTGCTGAAGAGATGACAGATGATGAGTTATTATCTTTCAAGAATCACTTGATTCTGGCATGGTCTCAGAGGAATGGGAGATTGCAAATGTCACTCCACTCTTTAAGAAGGGGGAGAAGGCAAAAGAAAGGAAATTATTGGCCAGTTAGTCTAACCTCAGTGGTTGGGAAAGGATGAGATTTCAGGGTACTTAGACCATAAGACATAGGAGCAGAATTAGACCATCTGGCCCATCGAGTCTGTTCCACCAGTCAATCGTGGCTGATCTTTTTTTTAATTTCCTCCTCGATGCCAGTTCTTGGCCTTCTCCCTGTAACCTTTGGTGCCGTGTCCAACCAGGAACCTTTCAATCTCTGCCTTAAATACACCTAACAACCCGGCCTCCACAGCTGCATGTGGCCACAAATTCACCACCCTTTGGCTAAAGAAATTTCTCTGCAACTAAGGGTGCCACTCTATCCTGAGACTGTGCCCTCTTGTCCTGGACTCTCCCACCATGGGAAACATCCTTTCCGCATCTACACTGTCTAGGATTTTCAACATTTGAAAGACTTCAATGAGATCCCCCCCTCATCCTTCTGAATTCCACCAAGTACAGACCCAGAGCCATCAAATGTTCCTTGTATGATAACCCTTTCATTCCTGGAATCATCTTTGTGAACCTCCTCTGGACCCTTTCCAATGCCAGTACACCTTTTCTAAGATGAGGGGTCTAAAACTGTTCACAATACTCTAGGTGAGGCCTCACCAGTGCCTTATAAAGCCTCAGCATCACATCCTTGCTCTTGTATTCTAGACCTCTTGAAATGAGTACTAACATGGCATTTGCCTTCCTCATCACCAACCACTCTACTTGCAAGTTAACCTTCTACTACCAAAGTGCATGACCATGCATTTTCCAACATGGTATTTCATTTGCCACTTTCTTGCCCATTCTTCTAATCT
Organism: Hemitrygon akajei; assembly: GCF_048418815.1. Lineage (NCBI taxonomy): Eukaryota > Metazoa > Chordata > Chondrichthyes > Myliobatiformes > Dasyatidae > Hemitrygon > Hemitrygon akajei. The sequence goes on from NC_133146.1 coordinate 56,446,098, forward strand.
CTCTAAGTCCTTTTGCATCCTACCTGTTCCTCAACGGTGCCTTCCCCTCCTACGTATCATCTACATACTTGGCAACCAAGCCATCTAAATCATTTATATACATCATAAAAGGTAGTCCCTACACTGACCGCTGTGGAACCTCACTTGGCTCTGGCAGCCAACCAGAAAAGGATCCTTTTATTCCCATTCACTGCCTCCTACCAATCAGCCAATGCTCTAACCATGTTAGTAACTTTCCTGTAATACCATGGGCTCTTAACATGGTAAGCAGCTTCATATGTGGCACCTTGTCAAAGGCCTTCTGAAAGTCCAAATATACAACATCCATTGCATCCCCTTTATCTATCCTACTTGTAATCTCCTCAAAGAATTCCAACAGGCAGGATTTTCCCTGAAGGAAACCATGCTGACTTTGTACTATCTTGTCCTGTGTCACCAAATACTCCATCACCTCATCCTTAACAATTGACTCTAACATCTTCCCAACCACTGAGGTCAGGCTGTCTGGTCTATAATTTCCTTTCTGCTGCCTTCCTCCTTTCTTAAAGAGTGGAGTGACAGTTGCAATTTTCCAGTCCCCTGGCACCATGCCAGAGTCTAATGATTTTTGAAAGATCATTGCTAATGCCACCACAATCTCTAACACTACCGCTTTCAGAACCCTAGGGTGCAGTTCATCTGGTCTGGGTGACTTATTTTACTTATTGCACCCACTTCTCTTCCTTCACACACTACAACATCTGGCACACTGTTAATGTCTTTCACAGTGAAGAGTGATGCAAAATACTCATTTAGTTCATCTGTCATCTCCTTGTCTCCTGTCATTGTTACTCCTGCCTTTTTTTCTAGCGGTCCTATATTCACTCTCATTTCTCTTTTATTTTTAACATACTTGATATTATTTGCTAGCTTCCCTATTATTTGCCAAGCCACCGCCTCTCCCAACCTTCCTATCCCTCAGATACGATGTGTAACTTTGGACATTCTGCTCCCAACTACAACCATCCTTCAGCCATGATTCAGTGATGGCCACAACATCATACCTGACAATCTGTAATAGTGCAACAAGGTCATCCACCTTATTTCTTATACTATGCCAATTCAGATACAACACCTTAAGTACTGTATTTCTATCCTTTCTGATTCTGCATCCCTGATGTTTTGATACTCAGCCTGCTGGCTGCAACAAAGTCCCATCACCTGCCTGCCCTTCCTGACAGTCTTCCTTTACTCTTCTACCATTCATCCTTTCCTGAGTTCCTTCACTCCAGTTCCGACCCCCCCCCCCCCCCGCCCGCCAAGTTAGTTTAAACCTTCCCCAACAGCTCTAACAAATCTGCCTGCAAGATTATTAGTCCCCCTTGGGTTCAGGTGTAACCCGTCACTTCTGAACAGGTCATACCTCCCCCAGAAGAGATCCCAATGATCCAAAAACCCGAAGCCCTGCCCCCTGCACCAGCTTCTCAGGGATGCATTAATCTGCCAAATCACCCTGTTTCTACCCTCACTGGCACATGGCACAGGCAGCAATCCAGAAATTACTGCCTTGGAGGTCCTGTTTCTCAGCTTTCGACCTAGCTCTCTAGCTTTTCAGGACCTCCTTGCTTTTCCTTCCTATGTTATTGGTGCCAATATGTAACAAGACATTTGGCTGCTCTCCCTCTCCAAAATGTTGTGGACGCGATCTGAGACGTCCCTGACCCTGGCACCTGGGAGGCAACAACCATCCGGGTGTCCCGTTCACGTCCACAGAATCTCCTCTCTGGTCCCCTCACTATCAAGTCCCCTATCACTACCGCTCCCCTTTTCTCCCTCTTTCCCTTCTGCACCATGGACCCATGCTCAGTGCCTGTAACCCGGTCGCTGTGACATTCGACTGGGAGGTCATTCCCCCCCCTCGAAAGTATCCAAAGCGGTTTACCTATTTTTGACAGGAATGGCCAGAGGGGTGCTCTGCTCTAACTGCCTATTTCCATTTCTCCTGACAGTCACCCAGCTACTCACCTCCTGCAACTTCAGGGTGACTACTTTCCTGTAGCTTTGACCTCCTCACTCTCCCATTGATGCACCATCAATAACTCTTGGAGACGTGAGGCGAGATATAGGCTTTTATTGGCTGGAAGAAAGAACAAGCAGCAATTGACCACCACACTGCATCCTGGAGATTGAGGCCGGGGCAGTGACCCCAATGACCTTTATATCGGGGTCTGTGGGAGGAGCCACAGGAGCAGTCAGCGGGGAGGGGGGGGGCGTGCCCAGACAGGTATATGTAGTTCCCCACACCCGTACAAGCTGAAGGTCATCCAGTTGCTGCTCCAGATCTATAACACGGTCTTCAAGGAGCTGCAGCCGGATGCACTTCATGCAGGTGTAGTTACCCAGGAGACTCTGGGTCTCTCAGTTTTCCAACATCTGGTATGAAGAGCACACCACAGCCAATTAAATGGTATAGTAAGAGAAAGAGAAAAATGAAAAGGAAACCTTAACAGATGCTTTACACAGAGCCAATGCCTCTTCTGAGCTGAAGCCTCTTTTTAGTCAAAGCCTGTCGCTTCTACTCTCGCCACTGACCTATTCCCGACAATGGCCGCTCTGCTTATCCCTTCTGTACGTTTATTTAGCTTGCAGAGCTCTGTTGATGTCGCCGATAGGCCCTGTATCAATGCACAAATGCCCACAAAGCTCTCTTCTTAAATAATCGCTGCTGACCTGCGAGAAACACCTCTTCATCGAGCTCTGTTGATGCCGTTGACAGGCCCTGTACAAAGTCAGCATGGTTTCTGTAGAGGGAAATCTTTCCTGACAAACCTTTTAGAGTCCTTCAGGGAAATAACAAGCAGGGTGGACAAAGGAGAGGCAGTAGATGTCATTTACTTGGATTTTCAGAAGGCATTTGTTAAGGTACCACACATGAGGCTGCTTAACAAGATAAAATCCTATGGCATTTGCAACTCTACAAATCTCTGGTGAGACCACACTTAGAGTATTGTGTTCAATTCTGGTCACCTCATTATAGGAAGGATGTGGAAGCTATGGAGAGGGTGCAGAGGAGATTTAACAGGATGTTACCTAGTTTGGAGAACAAGTCATATGAAGCAAGGTTAGCAGAGCTGGGACTTTTCTCTTTGGAGCATAGAAGAATGAGAGGGGACTTGATAGAGGTCTACAAGATTATGAGAGGCATAGATAAGGTAGATAGTCAGTACCTGTTTCCCAGGGCACCAATAGCAAACACCAGAGGGCATATGTACAAAATTAAGGGAGGGAAGTTTAGGGGAGACATCAGGGGTAAGTTTTTTACACAGAGGGTTGTGAATGCCTGGAATGACTTGCCAGGGATGGTGGTGGAGGCTAAAACATTAGGGGTATTTAAGAGCCTCTTGGACAGGCACATGGATGAAAGAAAAATAGAGGGTTATGGGGTAGTATGGGTTTAGTACTTTTTTTTAAGGATTATATGGGTCAGCACAACATGGAGGGCTGAAGGGCCTGTACTGTGCTGTAGTGTTCTATGGTTCTTGTGGTAAACTATATATACCTGTCTGGACATGCCCCTCTGCTGACTGCTCCTGTGGCTCCTCCCACAGACCCCTGTATAAAAGTGATTGGAGGCACTGCTCCTCCCTCAGTCTCCAAGATGTTGTGGTCCCTTTTGCTGCTAATAAAAGCCTATCGTTCACCTCACGTCTCCGAGAGTTATTGATGGTGCATCTTTACAAGAAAGACACTGACATTGATATAGAAATGGCGGATAGGCAAGAGACAGCGAGTGGGAATAAAGGGGGCCTTTTCTGGTTGGCTGCTGGTGGTGTTTCCTCAGGGATAAAAAGGTATTGGAACCACTACTTTTTACCTTGTTTGTCAATGATTTGCATAATGGAATTGATTGCTTTGTGGCAAAGTTTATGGATGATACGGAGATAGGTAGAGGGTAGGTAGTGCTGGGAAAGTAATGGGATTAGACAAATTGGAAGAATGGACAAAAATGTGGCAGATGGAATATAGTGTTGGAAAATGTACAATAATGCATTTTTGTAAGAAGAACAATAGTGTGGACTATTATCAAAGTGGGGAGAAGGTTCAAACATCAGTGGAAGAAAGGGACTTCGGCGTCCTAGTGTAAGACTCCCAGAAGGTTAATTTACTGGTTGAGTCTGTGGTAAAGAAGGCAAGTGGTAAAGAAGGCATTTATTTCAAGGGGAATAAAATATAAAAGTTAGGAGATAACGCTGAGGCTTTATAAGACACTAGTTAGGCTGTACCTGGAGTATCGTCAACAGTTTTGGGCCCCATATCTCAGAAAGGGTCTATTGTCATCGGAGAGAGTCCAGAGGAGGTTCAGGAGGATGATTCCGGGAATGAAGGGGTTAACATATAAGGAGCGTTTAGCAGCCCTGTACTCACTGGAATTTAGAAGATTGCAGGGGGATCACATTGAAACCTACTGAATGTTGAAAGGACTAGATGGGGTGGATGGGGAGCGGATGTTTCCTATGATAGATAGATAGATAGATAGATAGATAGATACTTTATTCATCCCCATGGGGAAATTCAACTTTTTTTCCAATGTCCCATACACTTGTTGTAGCAAAACTAATTACATACAATACTTAACTCAGTGAAAAATATGATATGCATCTAAATCACTATCTCAAAAAGCATTAATAATAGCTTTTAAAAAGTTCTTAAGTCCTGGCGGTAGAATTGTAAAGCCTAATGGCATTGGGGAGTATTGACCTCTTCATCCTGTCTGAGGAGCATTGTATCGATAGTAACCTGTCGCTGAAACTGCTTCTCTGTCTCTGGATGGTGCTATGTAGAGGATGTTCAGAGTTATCCATAATTGACCGTAGCCTACTCAGCGCCCTTCGCTCAGCTACCAATGTTAAACTCTCCAGTACTTTGCCCACGACAGAGCCCGCCTTCCTTGCCAGCTTATTAAGATGTGAGGCGTCCCTCTTCTTAATGCTTCCTCCCCAACACGCCACCACAAAGAAGAGGGCGCTCTCCACAACTGACCTATAGAACATCTTCAGCATCTCACTACAGACATTGAATGACGCCAACCTTCTTAGGAAGTACAGTCGACTCTGTGCCTTCCTGCACAAGGCATCTGTGTTGGCAGTCCAGTCTAGCTTCTCGTCTAACTGTACTCCCAGATACTTGTAGGTACTATGGTGAGGGTATCCAGAACCAGAGGACTCAGCCTCAACACTGAGGGGAAGCCTTTTAGAAGGGCAATATGGAGGAATTTTTTTAGTTAATTTGTGGAATGCTCTCCCACAGACTGTGGTGGAGGCCAAGTCCGTGGATATATTTAAAGTGGAAGTTTATATTTTTCTGATTGGTCAGGGCATCAAAGGATATGGTGAGAGGGCAGGTGTATGGTTTTGAGTGCGATCTGGAAACAGGCATAGAACAGACTTGATGGGTTGAATGGCCCAATTCTGCTCCTATGATTTATAGATGTATGATCTAATTAGTTTCTTCTTACACATCAGTGAAGTGTAGAAGATATTGTTCACAGTGCAATCAACTTACATTTGCTCCTACTCACAAACACCATACTTAGATTATGCCAGGAGCATTCAAACCAAATCGTTGAGTTCCAGAGATGAAGTGAGAAAGAATGCCCTTGACATAAAATTGGCATCAAGGAACTCTGATAAAAGTGGTGACAGGATGTACGTAGGGGGAAAATACTGACAGCTCATTAACTAAGCATTCATTCCTTCTGCCACTTTCACACTCTGAATCAAGTTCAAGGTTAGCTGTCATTCAACCATACATGAACGCAGCCAAACGGAACAGCGTTATTCCATGGCCAAGATGCAAAACACAATACCAACATTCATACACAGCACAAAGCGCACATAGCACGTATAAGACAACAGTAAAATACAGTCACACGCAAAAAGTACAGTCTAAGTCCCTGAGTCCATGAATGTTGCACCAGTCTGCGGAAGATCACAATTCATCTCATCTTCTGCCAAGCAGACACTGGAAGGCAGCACTGATGCCAACATGGATGCTGTCCTACACCACCTCTGGTGGAGCGCACTGACTCCAACACCTCTTTCTTAGGCAGCTGCAAACAGGAACCACTGCGGTTTGAGGCCAGGCAGCTCATCCGTCCGTCCTCGCCGTTCACTAACAACTCAGTGAATCGGACTTGCAGCACTGGTGGACGGTGGGGGGCTGCGTGGCTGCTGTAGCTTCTGCTCAGACGACCCTCACCACGGGCTTTTTGCACTGACTCCTCTCTGATGCAGAGATCTCACTGATGGTGTAGACCCGCACTACTTTTATCTTATTAATGTACAGCAAGGTCTTGCAATTGTAAAAAATACATTTAAAAAAAGAATAACACCTTTGGTTGGTCCAGTAGAAGTCACTGCGTCCAAAGGCACCACCATCTTACCAGAAGCCGCGATCCAACGATAACTATCTATTAAATGAGCGCGCAAGTATTTTGAGAACATGAAATTTAAAGCTGCTGAAGATTACGGAGACAGAAGTTTGCAATGCAAGGGGATTCTGACCTGACTTAAAGGCTTCTGATCAAAGCAGACACTCTGGAGAATGGGTGTGTTCGTGGAAATTGCTCCTGAAGGAAACGGTGAGCAGAAGGAGGAGAATAAAGTGTGGAGATCTAAGCTTCTGGATCAGGGAAGAAGAACAAAACTCTCAACAGGAGGCATGATTGTTGCTGAGTGGCTCGCCGAGCTGGTTTGTTAGCTTGCAGACGTTCCGTTACCCAGCTAGGCAACTGATGCACCATCAATAACTCTTGGAGATGTGAGGCGAGATATAGGCTTTTATTGGCTGGAAGAAAGAACAAGCAGCAATTGACCACCACACTGCATCCTGGAGACAGAGACCGGGGCGGAGTCCCCAATCGCCTTTATACTGGGGTCCATGGGAGGAGCCACGGTCAGTGGGAGGAGCCACAGGAGCAGTCAGCGGGGGAGGGGGGTGTGTCCAGACAGGTATATGTAGTTCACCACAGCAACGTTGTCATGAAACATCTGCAAGCTAACAAGCCAGCTCGGCGACCCTTTCAGCAACAACATCCTCAACCCGAGCGACAAATCTTTTCCAACATCTTAAAGAGGCATTATTCACAAGTCACTCAGGGGGCAGCATCCCCCTCTGAACTATGAGACTGGTGAATGGGAAGTATAGATGGTCCCATTGAACGCTGCCAAATGGGATATTCAAGTCAAACTCCCTGTGTCTTACAGTGGAAATTATAGAGTATTAACAAAATTTCCATTTGCCAGTTTAATGATTCATATGAAGCCAATCATATTTATTCCCTCTTGCCAGTGAGCTGTAGACAAAGTGCTGGAACAATTTAGTAAGGATTTCCATGGTGCAATGAGCCATTGACATGGTGAGGACACCGTGTCACATTTGTGATGCACTGCCAAGGAATGTGATTCTTTTCCTTCAAGTTATTGCTAGTATGGGACCATTGGCAGTGCAGTGCATGTGGAAAATAGTTCAACACGAATACAAAATCCCCACCAGAATCAAGCACGGTCACCGTAATCCCAGATCCAACCCAATCCCTAAGGACACAGATCCTCACTGTAATCCCAGACACAACTGATCCCCAAGGACACAGATAGGCACCAGAATCAAGGACAGTGGCCGTACTTGCGGACCCAACCCGAGCCCTCAGGACCCATAAGTTTTTGACACTTGATCCAATCCAGCTCAGGAATTTCAAACAGTTGCAGGACATGTTACTATGACTGAGCACTGAATGCCCTGGCACTCTGTGTAAGAACGTGGTGTGGGGTTAGAGTGGACTGTTCATACCTTTACATCAGCACCAACGTTCAGTGTCAAAGTTCTTCCCTGCATTCACTAATTTCCCTTATAATATCTTAAATCTATTGATCCCTATATTGAACATACTTAGCAACTGAGCCTCTACAATCTTTCTGAATAAATAATTCCAAAGGTTCTCTTCCCTTTGGCTGATGAAATTTCTTTTCATCACTGTGATCAATGGATGACCTCCTCATACTGAGATTGTGACTGCCAACACTTCTCAATCTCTCACCATGAAGTATTCTGTTAAAATGGACGACCTCACATTTTTATGTGTTATATTCCATCTGCCTCGTGCTCTGCCTTCACAAAGGTTATTTAAACCGCCTGCATCCTCTTCAAAACTACGTGGCTTTGTATCATCAACAAACTTGGTATGTTACATTGGACAACAAAGATTTTGCTTCCGGAATACTTTTGGATGTACCTTATGGATTTTGGGCTGCTGATCATGAAAATCACTATGAAATTTCTCTATCATGCAACTTTTTTTAAAAAATCACTTATATTTGTTATTTCAATTCATAATTCAAGTCAAAATAACTGATGCCAAGATTAAGGAAGGTGTTTATGTTGGTCCACAAATCAAGCAGGTTATCAATGACAGGCAATTTGAAGAACTTCTAACGGGAATGGAGATAATCACATGGAAGGCATTCAAGGAAGTTGTTGAAAATTTTCGTGGTAACCACAGAGTACCAATCTACCTGCAGCTGGTTGACAACATGCTTCAAGCATACAAAACTATGAAATGCAACACGTTACTAAAGATTCATTTTCTGCATTCCCATTTAGACTTCCCTACAAATCTTGTCACTGTGAGTGGCGAAGATGTGGAAAGGTTTCACCAGGACATTGCGATCATGGAGAAATAGCTTCAGGGCAACTGGAATCCATTAAGCTGGCTTATTATTGTTGGACATTTCATCGAGAAGCCTCAGACACTGAGTAAAAACAAAAATCATTAACAAAACATGTTTGGCTTAGTAAAGTGTCAGCACTGCTGTGCAATTAAATGCATTATATTCAATAGAAGTTAATTTCTTGTTTCTCCAAATTCCTACATGATACCAGTATTCTGAAATTATATTTGTGCTCAGCTTCAAGCTGTCTATCATAAGCCAAGAAAAAAAAAGTCTGTGGAAGCAACACTTTTGAAAGAATGTGTTGTCCAGTATTATATTTGACTCCTCATCCAAATTATTCATATAGATTGTAGAGAAACGGAGATGCAGTATCTACACTTGCCAAAGTTGAAAATGACCCATTTCTGACAACTATCCAATCGTTAGTGCAAGCTGGTAGTTTACTCCCTATACTTAATGTTTAATTTTGTTTAATAACCTTTTCTGTGACACCTATAACAAAACTTAAAAAAAAATCTAATACACCACTTTAATTAGTTCTGATAGTTAAATTTTAAAGATTTCTCAAAGATGATTTCACTTTCATAAATTCATATTGACTTGACCAGTCATAATAATAACTTTCAAGTGGAATTCCAGAATTTGAACTGCAGGCTGAGTATCCCTTAACCAAATTCCAAAATCCCAAAACTTCTGAGATACGAATTCTTCAAGCGCTGACATGATGTCACAAATGAAAAATTCCATCAAGGTTCCCAGGTGAAGCACAGGTCTCTGTATATCACGGACTGTTCTGAGAAGTGACATCACATATGTAATGAACAGAAGTTATTAACAATAGAAAAACTGCATAAAACGATAAATGAAGGTCTTGATCGTGAATCGTCAGTCTCAAAGTGAACATATGCCACTTAACAGTATGCTGATCATGAAACAAGCAAAGATCTCTCTCAGACGAACTGAAAACTGAAGGCAATGGTGAATATTCGGCAGGCCGTTGCAGAAAATTAAGAAAAAGTACAGCATTAATTTCTTATGTTTATAGGCCTTACATAAAACCTAAAAAAAAGTAAAATACAAATACAGTGTACTGTAGCCTTTTAATCAAAACACAGCATCTTAGGTGGAGACTGAAAGCCTGCCGTTGTTTGTTGTTGTTTAACAGCTGATTCAGGTATTCTCCCGATGCTGCTAAGCTGCTTTTGTTACCCTGCACACATTCTATTTTCATTATATTAATGGTGTATAATAATTTTTAATAAGTACATATGTGTAAGGCAAAGACTGCCTCCCAGTAGCACATAAATTCAGAGTCAGAAGTGATGGTGGTTCCAAGCTGTCTCATTATATATTCCAAATTCTGAAAAAAATCCAAAATACTTCCAGCACTAAGCATTTCAGATAAGGGGTACTCAACCTGTAGTACTATGGATGGGAAAATAACCTAGACTTATGCTCTCTCTGACTCTCCTTTCTTACATTTGCTTTGTTGATGTTCTAGCACAAAAAATAAAGTATAAAGGAAGAGTAATTCTCTTTAAAAGTATAGACTAGCTTTAAGTGGCTGCACATAATAATCACACTATTAGTGAGGAAGCAGAATGTGCTCCCAACATTGGAACAGGCATGTGTTAATTATGCAGCAATATATTTATGCCTCTTTACAAATGATCTAATTTAACCCCCACAGACATTTACAAGATTTGCTCATTGAAGAGGATGAGCAGTAGTCATGTCTAATGACATTAACAATGTCGGTAGTAATGTCTATGACATTAACAAAGCAATTTGTCTCCTTATAACTTCAGACATCGCTCAGTGCCTATCATACTGTAGCGTAGTAGTTAGTACAATGCTTTGTAGTACAGGCGATGCGAGTTTAATTCCTGCCACTGTCTGTAAGGAGTTGGCACATTCTCACCGCGACCTTGTGGGTTTCCTCTGGGTGCTCTGGTTTCCTCCCACAGTCCGAAGACCTGCTGGTTGTTAGGTTAATTGGCCATTGTCTGTGATTAGGACACGATTAAATCAGGGGTTGCTGGGTGGCACAGCTTGAAGGTCTGGAAAGGCCTGTTCTGTGCTGTATCCCAAATAATTAATTAAATAAAAATACCTAGTGTTCCTAATATTCTTTCTCATTTTTCATGAATTTTAAGTTATTTGGACCATCTCTCGAGTTGCTCCTGTGTTAATGATTGTAATCAAGGCTTTACATGATTGAATAAAGCTCCCCATCTTAACTTCAAGTTTGCAGACAGTTGTGTTTAGAATTCTTGTCTGGGTCTTTGTCAAGCTCTGGGGAAAACTTTTCAACTATGTAACGGTGGAAGGTTTTGAGCTCAGGCCAGAATCTGTCTTTTATTGAAGATGTGGTGCAGAATGAACTGCCTGTGCTTGCAGTCCTGCAAAACTTGCTTCAGAAGCTGAAACTGATATTTCACTTAAATAAGGTTCAGATTTCATTTTTACAGATGTTGTTGCCTTATATGTAAGACATAATCGACAATCGTAAAGATTTCAGACACAAATTTTGCTGTTTCTTATTCCTTCCCTCATCTGGTATAATTGAATATTTATCCATTACAGCTTGCGGGGAATTTTAAACACACACTTTGGGAATGCTGCCAGTTTGTCAACTGCTTCATGAAAAGATACAATGAACCCTGCTCATTAATAAGTAAATTAGGTAGGTGCAACTTGCTTGTAAAATGTAGCCATTGTAACTGATTAGATAGTGAGTCACAATCCCAATTAGGGAAAGAACTGAAATTATAGGGATGTTCTCAAACACGGCTATCTATAGCCAACCTTCTAAGCTTGAAAAAATTGCAGTTATAGAGGGTTTTATAACTAATCTACAAATGTCTCAAAATGCCTAACAGGCAGCTAAGTGCTTTCAAATGTGATAATTGATGTTACTGAGGCAAATGCAGCAGGCACTGTCCACACAGCAAGATCCCACAAACACCAGACAAGAATAAATTTTTACTTGGGTTTCCTTTTGATAAATTCATCCATTTCAGTGTTGATTGTTGAAAGACCATGGCCAATGGTGCCCTTATCATCATTATAGGTAACAAAATAAATTAATGAGGGTAGGGTAGTGGATGTGGTCTACATGGACTTTAGCAAGGCATTTGACAAGGTCCCTCATGAGAGACTCATTCAGAAAGTCATGAGGTATGGGATAAGTGGAACCTTGGCTGTTTGGATAAAAAATAGGCTTAAAGGAAGAAAGCAGAGGGTAGTTGTGGAAGGAAAGTATTCTGCCTGGAGGTTGGTGACTAGTGGAGTGCCGCAGGGATCTGTCCTGGGACCCCTGCTATTTGTGATTTTTATAAATGACCTGGATGTAGAGGCAGAAGGATGGGTGAGTAAGTTTATGGATGACACGAAGATTGGAGGAGTTGTGGATGGAGCTGTAGGTTGTCGAAGGTTACAAGAGGATATAGACAGGCTGCAGAGTTGGGTAGAAAAATGGCAGATGGAGTTCAATCCGAACAAGTGTGAGGTGATGCAGTTTGGAAGGACAAACCAGAAGACTGAGTACAGGATTAATGGTCAGTTACTTAAGAGTGTGGATGAACAAAGGGACCTTGGGGTTCAAATCCATACATCCCTCAAGGTCGCTGTACAGGTTGATAGGGTAGTTAAGAAGGCCTATGGGGTGCTAGGCTTCATTAACAGGGGGACTGAGTTCAAGAGTAGAGAGGTCATGTTGCAATTCTACAAATCTCTGGTGAGACCACACTTAGAGTATTGTGTTCAATTCTGGTCACCTCATTATAGGAAGGATGTGGAAGCTATGGAGAGGGTGCAGAAGAGATTTATCAGGATGTTGCCTGGTTTGGAGAACAAATCATATGAAGCAAGGTTAGCAGAGCTGGGACTTTTCTCTTTGAAGCGTAGAAGAATGAGAGGGGACTTGATAGAGGTCTACAAGATTATGAGAGGCATAGATAAGGTGGATAGTCAGTACCTGTTTCCCAGGGCAAACACCAGAGGGCATATATACAAAATTAAGGGAGGGAAGTTTAGGGGAGACATCGGGGTAAGTTTTTACACAGAGGGTTGTGAGTGCCTGGAATGACTTGCCAGGGATGGTGGTGGAGGCTAAAACATTAGGGGTATTTAAGAGCCTCTTGGACAGGCACATGGATGAAAGAAAAATGGAGGGTTATGGGGTAGTATGGGTTTAGTACTTTTTTTAAAGGATTCTATGGGTCAGCACAACATGGAGGGCTGAAGGGCCTGTACTGTGCTGTAGTGTTCTATGGTTCTATTATGTGCTGTGTTGTATGACGTGGGCAATCACGGTCTTTCCATGACCATGATTGTTCTTGGCAAATTTTTCAACAGAAGTGGTTTGCCATTTTCCTCTACTGGGCAGTGTCTTTACAAAATGGGTGACCCCAGCCACTATCAATACTCTTCAGGGGTTGTCAGCCTGGCGTCAGTGATTGCATTACTGATGCTATTAAACTTTATTTGAATGTTTTTAATTATTTGTTAGCAATTCATATTCAAATTGAACTGGACTATGGATAACCCTAGGTAGTTTCTAAAGTAGGAACACATTTGGCACAGCATTGTGGGCAGAAGGGCCTGAATTGTGCTGTAGGTTTCCTGTGTTTCTATGTTTCTAAATTGTGATATGCACCAGCTACTCATACGGCCATCCACCACCTGCTCCCATGGCTTCACGCGACCCTGATCGGGGTGGGAGGTGGAGCTAAGCAGATAATACACCTTTCCCCAAGGGAGACCGACAGGCTAGTGAAGGGAAGGAGCGCATTACACCTCCTTTGGTAGAGACGTATCTCCGTCCCTCCACCCTAAAAAGTATGTATATGCCACCATATGTTACCCTAAGATTCATTTTCATGCAGGCATTCACAGTATCTCAACCCTTCCACCCAAGCCAATGGGCTACGGTTTCTTACTTACTTGGGACAGAGTTATCCACTTGGCTGGCATCCTATACCACCCCAACCATCCACTCCTTCCAGAATCAATGCACCAAGAGAAATTGGTACATCGCATGAGCCATGAAATCCTTGACATCTATGGACTGACTCTGAAGTAACCTGACAGGTATTTGCTCCCCGGCGATCAGCACAGTCTTCATGTTTGCTCTGTGGCAGTCCGCTCAGCTTGGCAGCGAGTCCAACAGTGGATCAGTGCGATGCTGAAGAGGAAGAGAAGCTGGGTGCAGTTTCCATCTTGCCCTTCAGCTTCACAACACAGACGACTGCGGGTGCCGGAATTTAGACCTAAAACAAACCGATGGAAAAACTCCATGGGTCATGAAGCATCTGTTCAAAGGGGCAGTGGATGTTTTAAGTTGAAACCCTGCATCAGGCCTGCAACAAAGCAAATACTTGAGCTATTAAACTTCATTTGAATGTTTTTAATTATTTGTTAGCAATTCATTTTCAAATTGCAGAAGGCTATGGGTAACCCTAGGTAATTTCTAAAGTAAGTACATGTTCGGCACAGCATTGTGGGCCGAAGGGCCTGTATTGTGCTGTATGTTTTCTATGTTTCTAAATTCAGATGTATTTATCACATGCCGTTTGCATGATCAACCAACATGCATGCGGTAGCATAGTGGTTAGCACAAAGCTTGATGGTACCAGCGGCCCGGGTTCAATTCCTGCCACTGTCTGTGTGGAGTTTGCTTGTTCTCCCTGTGGCTGCAAAGCTGTAGCAGCTGCTTAGCCACTTGATCAGAGTCACGTGAAGCCATTGGAGCAGGCGATGGATGGTCGTATGAGCAGCTGGTGCATATAACCAGTCCTGGTTATGCAACCACTGACACCAGGCAATGTTTGAACAGTATTGATAATGGATGGGGTTACCCGTCTTGTAAAGACTCTGCACAGAAGAAGGCAATGGCAAAATATTTTTGCAGAAACACTTGCCAAGAATAATCATGGTGATAGAAAAATCACAATCGCCTACGACATGGTACATAGCGAGCGAACAAACTGTCCCTTTACATTTGAGCTCCCAAAGTGCATCACTTATCATTTGGCCAGGTTAAACGCCATCCAATCTTTCACCACCTATATCTGCAACTAGTTTTCCTCAGCACCCTAGACTTCTACAATTCCATAAACACAGATGTATGTATACATTCTTTTAAGAAAGGTGCCCAATGGTTTTTTTGTAATCCCAATGTGTGCCATTTACCACATAACTCTAATTAGACATTTACTTTTTTTGGGACAACATGCCACATTGAAATATATTTATTAAACTTACACTAAGCTATTTGTGGTTCCTTAAGGTTACTACAGTGGGACAAGGTAATGGGGACAAGCTCTTATGACCAATTACATGCTCCCAATGGTGTTCATCTCAAATATTCTGACAACCAAGTCCAGCTCCTGGCCTTCATGTGTGGCTTAGCTACTAATGCCAGTGGAAACATTTTTACTGACAGGAGAAGGGGCAAAAGCAGGTTACTGGCACCTTAAAACCAGTCGCTGATTTGAATATTAAAATTGATGAAGTTGGTCAAGATTGTCTTGACAGTATGACAAATACAATAAATGTTCGATTAAGATTAGTACAATATAACTTTTTACATCAATTACATATTACACCACAAAAAATAAATAGATTAAACTCAAATTTATCTGATCAATGTTTTCGATGTAATCAAGAAATTGGTACTTTTTTACACTCTACTTGGTCTTGTTTTAAAATTCAACCTTTTTGGACAAATTTAAGAGTTTTATTGGAACAAATTATTGGAATACAACTTCTACATAATCCAACATTATTTTTACTAGGCGATATTGAAGGGATAAAATCGAAATCCAAATTGAATAAATATCAGAAAGAATTCATAAAAATTGCATTGGCTATTGCAGTTACTTGGAAATCGGATTCATACTTAAGTATAGATCGTTGGAAGAATGAAATTTTTAGCTGCATTCCACGAAAAAATTACTTACAATTTAAGAGATAAATATGAAATATTTCTGAAAATTTGGCGCCCTTATTTACAAAAGATAGGATTAAATATATAGGTGCTCCGAAGATAAAATTATTGGTTATCTGGGGAAGAAATAAATATACATATTAAAGCTATTATGAACTCCATGGAGCATGTGGGGATCTTCCGATATCCAGGCATTCTTTCTTTCTTTCTTTCTTTTTTCTTCTTTTTTTTTCTATAGGGATATGTTAGGGGGAAGGGTTTAAGGGGAGGGAGAAGGGTTGATAATTTTTTTTCTTTCTGTAACCTATTTGAAAATTCAATAAAAAGTTTTTTTAAAAAACCAGTTGCTTTTTGTAAATAGGGCTGGTTAGCTGTGGTTAACAGGTCATTTAGGAGAAGGAAAACTCTGAGCTCAACCTCCACTGCCTTGCGTTCATGGGAAAGGCTTTGGAAATAACCCTGAGGGAAAATTTGGAGTGCCTCAGACGAGTTCAACACCGACTGACATCTCCTGCAATGCCGCTGGTGCCAAACTACCAGTCTCCACCCTTCTTTTGGATTCATCGGCTGGGTAGAGAGGGTGAGCCTGCTACATGGGCAACAGCTTGCTCTCCATATCGTACTGCCCTGGCTTGCTTATCACGTAGACAGCTGGGACACAGCATCCATGGTCGACCCTGACAAATGGAGGGTCTTCTCAAGCCATTGTGTGTCTTTGCTCCATTGGTGTGTGAGAATGCTCGTTGTGCCTCAATCCACTTTGAGAAAACAGAATGGTAGTCATGTTTCAGCAGGAAGAGACGAAACCACATCACCGACTAATTTGGTGTAATAGCACATGAATCATTTTACTAGACGGAGCATGAACTATATTTCAAATCATTTTTGTGGGACAGGATATGAATGTTCTTTGGATTACATTAACAAAGCATGAGCTGTCTCTTAGCTTCTTTCTCAACATCTGCAAGTGAATGCTCACTGACTATGTTTCCTTAATAACCAGTAACAAAGCTGTACTGCTACGTGGCACAGAGCTGAGTTGCAATAGGATATAAAATATATTGCTTAAAACTTTAATATCATTGTGTGCTTAAACAGTACCATCTACCAGAAGTACTTGTTACTCTGCTTTGAGGAAGGATACCAGTCACCCTTACTTCCTATTTATGTTATGTCCCACTTTCATTACTGCTTTATGAAGTATTGGGTTAGATCAGTCCACGATTTGATAAATTGGCTTGTTACCATGGATACTAGGCATGGCAATGCTGTTGACCATGCCAGTGACACTCAGGTCTTATGGATGAATTTAATGAAGGTGCTTAAACTTGTTTCACAGAAGCTTGACATTTACCTTCTAAACAGCTTCCAATCTCAATAAAAACTCATTTGATTTTATCAGCATACATTTTATGCAGGATCCTCAGAAAACAACATTTGGTACTTTGGGATTTCAAAATATCTGTTAACACACTTTGCTTCTAATTAAAAAATGATCTATAAAAGACACCATTCTTTTAGCAGACCTACAGGTGCTAACAAGTTGTTAAATCGTACTTTTGTTTCGAGGAGTATGTTGGAGATCATAACTATAATAGGCTTAGTGTATTATGGGGATTGAATGTTAAATCTAAATTAATTATGTCAGTACTGAAACTCCTTCCAAGTACACCCAATTATGACCCTATTAAGTTACAGCTCTGGTAGATTTTATTATTTAATTCAGAGTATTGAATTTAGTATTGTGAAATATTTCATGCTGTTTCCAGCAACAAAGTAAAATTACGTGAAACCATTTCTTGGTCATTCCTTCCACTAGTTACAAGTTTCCAGTCTATGGTTCTTGGATTTATGCCCAAAAGAAAATGACTCTCAGGGTTGTATATGGTGACATATATGAACTTTGATAATAAACTTACTTTGACCTTTGAAACAGAACCAATATTTTGACTCTTATTCATTAACCAGCCTACAGTCAAAGTTAACTCACTTCCCTCAAAACCATGATCTCTTGAGCCTGTTTCCTTCTGAAATCCAGTACGTGCATGCTCATCGTCAGTGATGGGTGGGTATAGGTACTTGGGTCCCTCTAACACTATGGATCCCACCCATTTTTGTGTCATGAACCAATACCATTAAAGGGTCCATTGATTCCAGGTTGGGAACACCTGCTCTAATGCTATTGTTTATCAATTTAAAAAAACTACTTTTCTATTTTTTGCTACAAAAATAGCTAAATGCATTATTTTCTGTCCCGTACCAGCACGTTCATAGAGCCTTTATATGAGGGGTGATTGATAAGTTTGTGGCCTACAATAGGAGTCAAATTTAGAAAGCCTAGCACATTTATTGTTCAACATAGTCCCCTCCTACATTTACACACTTAATCCAGCAGTTGTGGAGCATACGGATCCCTTCTTTGTAGAAGTCGGTGTCTTGGACCTCCAGAAGTGGTCCACAGCAGGGGTGATTGATAAGTTCGTGGCCTAAGGTAGATGAGTTATACAGCTCTCGTTACATGCGCATACAGTTCTACTCTTTGAGTGAAAATGCAGAAATTTTTAAGTTAATAACTCATCTCCTTCTACCTTAGGCCACAAACTTATCAATCACCCCTGCTGTGGACCACTTCTGGAGGTGCAAGACGCCGACTTCTACAAAGAAGGGATCCGTATGCTCCACGACCGCTGGACTAAGTGTGAAAATGTAGGAAAAATAAATGTGCTAGGTTTTCTAAAATTGACGCCTTCTACCTTAGGCCACAAACTTATCAATCACCCCTCATACATATCTGCATTTCCTTTGCATCCTCCTTAAAACATCACTCAGATTTGTATTATAAGCAAACATGGATTTAGGCCTCTTGATTCTCTCATCCAAATTATCGGTATGGATCATGAAGAGCTGGCATCCCTCACTGATCTTGCAGCACCCGAATAGTTCCAGCCTCCGTGCCTGAAACTTACCTTCTGCCCCTTACGCTGCTGGCGTTTAGAGCAGCTATAAAGGTCCTCCTTCTCTGATGGTGCTCTGGGCTTTCTTCGTCGTGTCAGTAGCTTCCTCCCAGTTTTCAACACTGTCAATCATGCAGTCCTGGCTGGAGACTCAGGAATACCGTCACATTTAGTTGTCAAGGATTCTTTATTGCTGTTTCCATAACAATTTTCTTTTACCAGTCAGGGTTGCTAGCGCTGAGCTGAACCCCTGAACTCTTAGTCTGGCCTGTACCTTTTGACCTGTTTGGCATGAATGACCCTACCAAAAGCCAAAGCAAAAGGCCCTGATGCCAGCCAACATAGCTCTCCGGCTCATGGAGGCAAACAAGCCTCCAAACCACGACACACACAAAATGCTGGTGGAACACAGCAGGCCAGGCAGCATCTATAGGGAGAAGCGCTGTCGACCCTTCGGGTCTCGGCCCGAAACGTCGACAGTGCTTCTTCCTATTGATGCTGCCTGGCCTGCTGTGTTCCACCAGCATTTTGTGTGTGTTGTTGTTTGAATTTCCAGCATCTGCAGATTTCCTCGTGTTTGCTCTTCAAACCACGACAAGGTTTTGGTCCTCTTGGAGTCCATACCCGAAAAGTGCTTGTTTAATCTAACTCTCTGTTCTTCATCTCTTAACCAGTTGTCAATGCATGACAGTAATTTACCAACCCCCCCCCCCCCACTTCTTTCCCAACTGAAGATGCTCAAAATTTGTTTAATATCCTCTTATGTGGCCTTACTGAAGGCCTTCTAAATGTTCTGCATGGAGTTCAGTAAATAAGACTAGAGGTTACAAAATATAGGACAAAAACACACAAAAAAGCTTTGCATCTGAATGCCTGTAGCATTCAAAACAAGTTAATAAAAACATTATATATAGGAGCAGTATTAGGCCATTTGGCCCACTGAATCTGTTCCACCATTCGATCATGGCTGATAAAACCCATTCTCCTGCCTTCTCCCCATAGCCCTTAACCACATTACCAATTAAAAACCGATTCATCTTTGTCTTAAATACATCCAATGACTTGGCTTCCTGTGGCAAAAAAAATTCCACAGACTTACCACAGAGTTATGGACTCAGCTCGGCACATCACAGAAAACAGCCTTCCCTTCATGCACTCTGTCTGCATTCCGCGTTGCCTCAGTAATTCGTCAAACAAAATAATCAAAGACCCCACCCGCCAGGGGCACTTTTTTTGTTCTGCCCCTCCTTCACGCCTCCCATGAGGATACCAAAGCCTGAAAGTATGTCCCACCAGGCTGAAGGGCAGCCTCCATCCCAGTATTCTGAGACTATCAAGTGGCCTTCTGGTCTAGTAAAATAGACTCCTGTCCTCACAATCTACCTTGCTATGGCCTTACACCTTATTGCCGACTTGCACCGCACTTCCCCTGTAACTGGAACACTTTAGTCTCCATTCTGCTATTGTTCAAGCTTGTACACTACCTCAATATACTGTTGTAATGAAATGATCTGTACGGGTCAGTATGCAAAACATACTGCGTGTGACAACAGTAATCCGATATTCCAATTTTCCTCTATCTGATGTAATTCCTCCTCTCCTTAGATTTCAAAGTGGTGAATCTCTGGAATTTGATAGCACAGGTGGCTGTGGAGGCCAAGTCATTGGGTATACTCAAGGCTGATAGATTCTTGATTGGTCAGAGCATGAAGGGATATGGGGACAGGGAGAAGGCAGGAGATTGGGGCTGAGATGGAAATGGATCAGCCATGATGAAATGGTGAAGCAGGCTCGAAGGGCCAAATGGCCTAATTCTGCTCCTATATCTTATAATCTTATGGTCAGAGAATAAAAGGGATGTCCCTTAATTCTTAGTTTGTGTTTCAAATATATCGTGAGGGTAACAGGAGTAAAATATTATGACTCAATAAATATCACAGAGGTATGACTGTAGGATGACCTTGATCAGAAATGGCAGAAGTCGTAGTAGAGGCTTTGGTGATAATTTACCAAAATTCTCTGGACTCTGGGCAGGTCCTGGCAGATTGGAAGACAGCGAGTGTCACACCACTGTTCAAAAAGGATGCAGGCAAAAGGCAGGTAACTACAGGCCAGTTAGTTTAACATCTGTAGTAATGCTTGAAGCTATCGTTAAAGAAATAGCAAGGCATCAGGCAGGTGCAGCATGGATTCAGCAAAGGCAGGTCCTGTTTGGTAAACTTACTGGAGTTCTTTGAGGATATAATGAACACAGTGGATAGAAGGGAACAGATGGACGTTATTAACTTGGATTTCCAGAAGGCGTTCAATAAGGTGCCACATAGAAAGACTTATCCATAAGATAAGGATACATAGAGTTGGGGGTGATGTATTAGCATGGATAGAGGATTGGTTAACTAATAGAAAGCAGAGTTGGGATATGTGGGTGTTACTCTGGTTGCCAATTGGTGGTGAGTGGTGTGCCAGAGGGGTTGGTGCTGGGCCCGCAACTAATTACGATATACATTAACGATCTGGAAGAGAGGATGGACTGTAGTGTATCTAAGTTTGCTGATGATACTAAATTGAGTGGAAAAGCAAATTGTGCAGAAGATACAGAGAGTCTGCAGAGAGATTTAGATAGGTTAAGTGAGTGGGCAAGGGTCTGGTAGATGGAGTAAAATGTTGGTAAATGTGAGGTCATCCACTTTGGAAGGGAAAATGAAAAGAGCAAATTATTATTTAAATAGTAAAAAAATGGCAGCATGTTGCTGTGCAGAGGGACTTGGGAGTGCTTGTGCAAAAGGTTTGCAGGTGCAGCAGGCTATCAAAAAGGTAAATTGAATGTTGGCCATTGCTACAGGGATTGAGTTTAAGAGCTGCAACTGTACAGGGTACTGGTGAGGCCGTACCTGGAGTACTGCAGGCAGTTCTGGTCTCCTTACTTGAGGAAGGACATACTGGCTTTGGAGGCAGTGCAGAGGAGGTTCACCAGGTTGACTGCTGAGATGAGGAGTTAGACTATGAGGAGAGATTGAGTTGCCTGGGACTGCACTGCTGGAATTCAGAAGAATGAGAGGAGATCTTATAGAAACATATAAATAATGAAAGGGATAGATAAGATAGAGGCAGGAAAGTTGTTTCCACAGCTGGGTGAGACTAGAACTAGGGGACATAGCCTCAAGATTCAGGGGAGTAGATTTAGGACAGAGATGAGGAGGAACTGCTTTTACCAGAGGATGGTGAATCTGTGGAATTCTCTGCCCAATGAACCGTGTGAGGCTATCGCAGTAAATGTATTTAAGATAAGGTTGGATAGATTTTTGCCTAGTAGGGGAATTAATGGTTATGGGGAAAGGCAGGTAGGTGGAGATGAGTCGATGGCCAGATGAGCCATGATCTTATTGAATGGCGGAGCAGGCTCAATGTACCAGATGGCCGACTCCTGCTCCTATTTCTTATGTTCTTATGTTCAGGACCTGAATATTGAAAGCTTCATGACATCTGTGAAGGACAGACAATGAGGAACAATTGCAAGAGTGATTCTGTTAAATAAAGATAGTCATAGGACAGCAGAGAATATCCAGGACAACTCAAGGAACTATGCCTCAAAAAGGCAGTGCCCGTCATTAAGGATCCCCATCACCCAGGACATGCTGTTGCTATCAGGATGGAGATACAGAAGCCTGAAGGCACACACTCACACAGCTCAACGAGTGCTCCAAAGAGTCAAATTCCCCACTTTGATCCTTTATTAGCAATTTGCAAATGTAGAATTAAGCGTTATTGAGTGTTATCTCAGCAGTCAGCAAAGATATGACCTCTGCGTTCTCAAGCTACAAACGGCCATAAAATAAGCATGAATATGCAATCTATCCCCTTTGCTTTTACCACGCCCCCTCTGATGTGACTAGTTACATAAATGCATAGCACAGAATGCATGGCTCCTAAATTATATAATGGACTATTGTAATACTGACCATTCGAAAAGCTCAGCAGAGCCTTGGGTACAAATTTGTTTACCTTATTCAGTGTGTAAGGTAATGGGTTTTGTGTAGATCAGCTTGCATTCTATGTATATATGAGATCTCTGTCTTTTCATGCAAGTGTTTGACTCCTTACATGGCTCCAATTTACTTAATTATTCACAACTCTTTCAACCAATCTCTTCAAAGCAGAGCCAGTTTATTGACATAACATTTCAACATTCTACTTTCACGAGGCATTATCCCATGAGAAAGCACTGGTCCCCCCAAACTCTCACCAGAGTACATTTTCCACTTGGGTCGAAAAATGGCTAATGACACCTTCCTAAATTTCTTGAGCAGCCTGCAGCTGTGTCAATATTTATACTGATATCCTTTTATAAATCTTCCATTTTGGGACTGCTCTTTTAAACTTTTCTTCACTGCCAGTGGTATAACCGGTATTTAAAATGCATTCCTCACTGTTATTTAATCCCCCCTTCTGTTTTTTCACAGCAGTCATTTACACTCTGTTGAGAAACTATATTGCTGGCCATTCTTTTTTTAAACACTGTGTTCAAATGTTCTAAACCTTCAAATTCTGTACTAGCTCCTTCCACCAGCCTCTTGATCACTGCTACCAGAGGATGGTGTCTGCGTGTGACAGTCTCTCTCTCTGCCCCTCTCCCTCTCCCCCTCCCCTACCCTCTCCCTCCTTCGATGTTGTTGGAAATGGGTCTGCACTTTGTGGACTGGGATATATTTTGATCGGAGTAGCCTGCAGATAATGAACACTGGGCTGAACTGAAATATGCCTGGACTCTTTCGATTTTGTGATTTTCACTCTTTTTTTGTTGCCATTTGCGTGATTTTTTTTCCATGTGAAGGAAGGGCGGTTGATATTTTTCTTTGAACAGCTTCCATGGTTTTTTTAATTAAAGTATAGAACATAGAACAGTACAGCACAGGAGTAGGCAGTTTGTCTGAACCAGCTAAAAAGAAAATCAAAAACACCCAACACGAATCCTTCCTGCCCTCACCATGTCCATATCCCTCCATCTTCCTTACACCCATATACCTAACCAAACGTGTCTTAACAGCCTCTCATGTATTTGTCTCTACCACCTCTCTGAGTAAAAAACTTACCCCTCACATCCCCTTTGAACCTAACCCCCCTCACCTTCAATGCATGCCTCTGGTATTAGACAGAGGGTGTCTGTGGGAAGATAAATCTCAGGGCTGTATACTGCACACATACTTTGATAATAAGTGTGCTTTGAATCTTTGAAACCTGGACTGAAGGATTTCCATCAGGACAAGAGCAGGGCTTCTAGCCAATTCTGTGTTTGCTTTGCTCAGCCACATGTGACTCAAACTCTGTTGGAACCCTCCAATGATATTGGGCGATATACCATGTACACCACTAACGTTCTGTACTGGCTGACACTCCTTTGATTTTTTTGGAAGGGAATAGATCTTTTATATCTTAAGTGTTAAGCTGTTTACATTAATTGGAATAATGTATTTGATTAATGATCATCCAGTAGACCACACATATTACATCTCAAATCATGTGATCCAGATATACATCAATATCAAGTCAAGACACATCTTTCAGGACAACTATATGGTAGATAATCATCTCATTTGACCTCTGGTTATGTTTCAAACTCATAACTTTTTACAGTCTCTGCATCCATCATCCCAGCACCCAGGATGTTCTCCATCATTGAAATGTTCACTTGCCCTGTCATTGAAATGTTCCCACAACCAACAGACTCGCTTTCAAAGACTCATCATCTCATGTTCTCGATACTTATTGCTTTTTTAAAATTATTATTCTTTCTTTCTTTTTGTGTTTACACAGTTTGCTGTCCTTTGCACAGGTTGGGCACCCATGTTGGTGCAGTCTTTCATTGATTCTATTATGGTTATTATTCTGATGTGGATTTATTGAGTATGCCCACAAGAAAATTAATCTCAGGGTTGTATATAGTGACATACATATACCTGATAATCAATTTACTTTGAATTTTGTTGGCTCTGTAAATTCTCCATTATTTTGTTAAATGGGACAACTAAGGCCGTCAATATTTGACTTCTTTTCTGCTAACATTTACTTCCATTTGTGTGTGGCCTCATTATGAATGTCTTCACACTTTGTTGTCACTCACCTGACAAACACTTCTATCCTTTCTCAAATTGCTAACCAGAATTTGCTTCTGGCAGTTTTGGGATTGCAATCTAACTAAAGGTAAATTAAAACTACAGTTCTGGTTGTGGAAGAAACAGTGATTCTAAGATGCATCTACTGAAAGGGAACCGTCAACAAAAAGGAAGGCTTGTGGCTTCTCCTTATGTGGGGATTTTTACTTGCAGTTTCAAATTTAATGACTGAAAAAAAGGAAGTCTTATTGGTTGCATAGGCCTATAACTAATCATCACTGGTTTACTAAAGTGAAGACCTAGCAAAAGCAAATTCAAACTAATAATAATAATAATTGTCCCAACAGTAATATCTACAAATGGCTTCATCCCAAAGTCACGACACAACAGCATTGCACAGCAATAATTATGTAAATCTCCAGAAAGCCACAATACTAAACACCACTAGAATAATCCAGAAGTTCCTAGCAATTGGGAAATGCGTGTGCTTAGCTATGCCCGTAGCTCACATTCTTTTTACCAGTTTGAGCTGATAAAAAATGAAAAATAAATATGATGATAACTTTATTGATGGGGCACTTTTCATGCACATGATGTGGTTCAAAGTGATTTACAATGGAATTTAAGTACAAACAAGAAAATAAAAAACAAAATGATGTTAGTTAAAAGCAACAACACACACAAAATGCTGGTGAAACACAGCAGGCCAGGCAGCATCTATAGGGAGAAGTGCTGTCGACGTTTCGGGCCGAGACCCTTCGTCAGGACTAACTGAAGGGAAAGATAGTAAGAGATTTGAAAGTGGGGGGGGAGGGGGAAATGCGAAATGATAGGAGAAGACCGGAGGGGGTGGGATGAAGCTAAGAGCTGGAAAGGTGATTGGCGAAAGTGATACAGAGCTGGAGAAGGGAAAGGATCATGGGACGGGATGTTAGTTAAAAGCAAGGTTAAATAAATAGATATTAAGCTGGTGTTTCAAAGCGTCAACTGAGTCTGCATCCTTTATAGTTTTGGTTATTGCATTCCACAGTTTAGGAGCTTAGTTCATAAATGTTGTCTGACAATTATGTTTTGAGGGGCATTGTTTAAATTTAAGAGACCAGCAGAAGAAGACCCGAGTGCTTGAGCAGGATTATAAAATAATATTAATGCTCAACATTTATTCAAATTCATATTTGCATAGTACATAAACTGCATAATTTTGTATATTTTTACAAAATGAATTTGCTGAGGTCAGGTTTCCAAGTATTTTTAAAATGTATTCATTTTTTGGGAAGCCGACAATGAAGCTAAACCAGAACAGAAGGGGAAAGAGAGGGTTTTTTTTTCCCGGTCAAATACTGAAGGGAAGAGCCTTAGAGTGAGGGAGGGAAGATAAAGGGGATTCGTGAGGCAAGTTCTTTTCTACAGAGAATGGGGGGGGGGGGGGGTTTCCTGGAAGATTCTGGCCGGTGAAGTGGTGGAAACAGATACAACAGTGACTTCTAAGAGGCAGTTAAACAGGAATGTGAATAGGCTGGAACAGAAGAATAGAGACCATGTGCAGGCTGTTTAATGTGGTGTCATGTCTGGCACAGTCAGGATGAGCTGAAGGGCCTGACCCTGTACCTCACTGTTCTACATAGCATATTCTCTATTTTTTATAACCCATTCTAGTTGCCCTTGAGAAATTCGGGGTAAAGCTAGCCTGTTGAACCGCGGTAGACCTCCTGTACACCAAATCTAATCACAATCCAGAGAGATTTCGAGCTTGTAGTCATTGAAATACTTTCCTTGGTAGCTCATTATCATCTTAATTCTGCCAATGTGATTCAACTGCAGAACTTGCTCTCTTAGCTCATGCCAAACCCGAATAACTCATTTCAGTAAATGAGACTCCTCCTGAGATGCCAAAGCTTGCTAAGTTTAATATCATGAAAGTTTGAGAAAAAATGAGAAGGGTAATTTCCCACGTAGATGGGAGGTTACTGTCAGAAAGTTAATTACTTGAATTACAAATTAGATATTTTAAAAAATTGCATAAACTCACATCTAATCAACTGAGATTCTGCAGTAGTAATAGTAGTGTGATCTGTTGAATCAAGGCAGGGGGCTCCCAACCTTTATTAAGGCATGGAGGCTTACCATTAACTAAGGGGTCTGTGGACCCCACTTCGGGAACCTCTGTCCTAAGGAAGAGACTATTGGTGGGACCTCAGGCGGCTGTAGAAGCTGATTTGGGATCCACCCACTCTGATCCAGTGTGGGCAAGAGTAAGTGGTGTCTGTGTTAATGGTTGGGTCTTTTACCTCCAATCTAATTGTGGATGAGAACCAATCCAATATGAATTAGATTTGGGAGGCTGAGATGAAGAAAAAATTATAACATTTCACAGATTTCATGAGGTCTACCATTTCTTCAGAAATGTCAGAATCTCATCTGGGAACAAACAGACTAAATTTAAAAACAAAACACATGGTAAAATAAAAGAAATCTGATAAATGAAAAATATCAGATCCGAGAACTTTCAAAAAAAAGGAAAAATATTTATAAAAAAAGTTCTTGATCAGTCCTGGAAATACAGAATAACAGGGTATTAACCCATAGTAAGTCTATGCCAGTGGTGCAGTGGTACCCACACCTCAAGTCAAGTCATCACTTTTTATTGTTATTTCGACCATACTGCTGGTACAGTACGTAGTAAAAATGAGACAACGTTTTTCAGGACCATGGTGTTACATGACACAGTACAAAAACTAGAGTGAACTACGTAAAAAACAACACAGAGAAAAAACTACACAACTACAGACCTACCCAGGACTGCATAAGGTGCACAGAACAGTGCAGGGCATTACAATAAATAATAAACAAGACAATAGGGCAGTAAGGTGTCAGTCCAGGCTCTGGGTATTGAGGACCTCAGAACAAAAGAGGGACTGACTGGGTTCAAATCCAGCCAGCTCCTTGTACACTTTCTGTGCTGAATTGAGCACTGAGCTAGCAACTCAGCCTTGTAAAACAGACAAACGGTCAAGAAATGGCAAGGTTGCTGCCAAACGCGTCAAACAAGTTACGGGGAGGAACTTTACTTTTTATAACCTATATTAAAGGACAATAGAACTTTAGGTAACGTCACTCAGTTGCCTAGTTAAGTAGCACTACGTTACCCCAAGAATTTTGTTCAAACCAATGTAAGTATAACATATTTACAATGCATCACCATGTTTGATACTTAAGTGCAATCACAGGGAACTTTCAGTCAATCCACTAACCGTTATCTTACAGAGGGGCAATATATTCTGTTTCTTTCAGTTTATTCACTTATAGCATAGAGCCTATAACAACAAGCTCCCACTCAACATCAGCAAGAACAAGGGATTGATTGGGGACATCAGGAAGCTGACGTCAGAACAAACACCAGCCACCATTGTGGAGTCCATGGTGGAAAGGGTGAACAGCTACATACTCTTGTGCATCAGAATTTCAGAGGACCAATCCTAGGCCCAACACATTGATACATTAATGAAAAAGGCCTTCCAGTGGCTCTGTTTCATTCAGAGTTTGAGGAATACATCACCAAAGACTCTGACTATTTCTATAGATGTATGGTGGGGAGCATTCTGACTGATTGCATTGTAATGTGGTTTGGAGACTCCAATGCACAAGATCTCGAGGGGCTGTAGAGGGTTATAGGTCCAGCCAGCTCCATCACATGTACTATTCTTCAGACACTTTGAGGACATCTTCAAGAGAGAGTTTCTCAAGAAGGTAGCATCCATCACTAACGACCCTCACCATCTAGGACATGCCCTCTTCTTACTTCTGCCATCTGGGAGGAGGTACAGGAGTGTGAGGACTCACATGCAAATGATTCAAGAACAGGTCCTTCCCCTCCGCACTTTGATTTTTGAATGGTCCATATGTCAATCCTTTTTTGCATTATTTATTTATTTTTGCAATTTATAGCAATTTTATGACTTTCCACAATGCTGTTGCCGCAAGACAACAAATTTCATATCAGAAAGGTCAGTGATAATAAATCTACTTCTGATCCTGATAGGCATTTGGTACAAGATCAACATTTATTTCACATATACAATGATGGGAATAGTCAGTAGGTCAGACAGCACTGATTAATTGGGCTTGTACAGTAATTGTCCTCGAGGAAGTGCCAGCTTCCTCAATATAATGAAACTACTTCCTCAGTTCACTGAGACCAGCCGGGTTGGAAACCCTTGGTCTCAGAACTGGCTGTGTTTACAGATAAGTTTATGTTCTAGGAAACAATGATGGTCATTAAATTGTTTGTTTTGAATCAACCAGTTCAGATAATAACCTCCAGTAGGACTTATAATAACCACTGGATAAATTAATTCACCATTTAAAAAAGGAATTTAATACATTTAGTATAGAGAGTAGGAGAAGCATTTTCATACTGAGAGCAGTGGGAATACAGAAAATGTGAATATTATGTATATAGGTATTTAGAACAACCTACCAGCATGAAGGTGAAATACAAGAGGGATTGTTTGGACCCAGAGGCCGTGCTGCAAAATCTATTTGTGCATTTCCACCGTGGCAGATGCCTTTCCCACTTTGCGTTGTCAGTCCTGAACACAACTCACGAACCGAGAATTCCTCGGACAATCTCAGAACCAATTCAACCCCCCTCCCCCCCCCCCCCCCCCCGTTAATTGATGAAACAACGGAGGATTGGATTTTGCTGCTTTTGAAGAGCACTTACCACTGTCCAAGACTACACGTGACTTGCTGACATCCCATTCCATGACTTTGAGCTGTGCTCTTTAAGTGATTCCAGCTTCAGTAATGAGGCCCTGAGTGTGGAGGGGTTTTGTGTGAAAAGGAAAGGGGAAGTCGAGCAGATCCTAAATATATTTACCAAGGAGAAGGACATGGATGATCCTGAGTTCAGGGGTATGTTAATAGTCTGGAGCATGCTGGTGTTGAGAAGGAGATAGTGGTAGCATAGTGGCCTGCACAACACTTTACAGTGCATGTGACCAGGGTTCAGTTCTCGCCGTTGCCTCAAGGAGCTCTCATGTTCTCTCTGTGACCACGTGTGTTTCCTCCGGGTGCTCAGGTTTCCTCCCACGATACAAAGATGAATTGGCTGGTAGGTGAATTGTTTATTGTACATTGTCCCATGATTAGGCTAGGATTAAATTGGGATCGCTTAAAATCTTTTACAGTTAATCGTCAAATCACAGAAATTTTTAAAGATAATGGAACTAAGATATCCGACCATTCTGAAATTAACAACGTATTTAAAGACTTTTACTTTAAGTTGTATCAGTCTGACTCTTCTTCAGATGATACATATATGAATGCTTTTTTCAGTTATATCAACATTCCTACGTTGTCTGCTGATAGTCTAACACAGTTAGATCAGCCTATTTCCAATGAAGAAGTGGCTGAGGCTATACGTGCTTTACATTCTGGTAAGACCCCAGGACCTGATGGCTTTCCTGGGTAGTTTTATAAAACTTTCACTACGTTACTTACACCTTATTTATCCTCTGTTTTATCAGAGTCCTTTAAATCAGGTAAACTCCCTCAATCTTTTTATGAAGCTCTTATTTTTCTTATTCTTAAAAAAAATAAAAATCCAGCTGAATGTTCTTCATACAGACCTATTTCTTTATTAAATGTTGATGCAAAAATTTTATACAAAATCTTAGCTCGAATTCTTGAAAATATTTTACCATCTATTATAGCACATGACCAGACAGGATTTATTAAAAATCGTTACTCACATTTTAATATACGTCGGTTATTGAATGTGATGTATTCACCATCCAGAAAAATATCAGAGTGTATATTATCCTTAGATGCAGAAAAAACCTTCGATAGGATTGAGTGGAATTATCTTTTTAAGACCTTAGAAAAGTTTAATTTTGGGCCTAATTTTATTCATTGGTTTAAATTAATCTACTTGTCTCCTACCGCTCAGGTTATTACTAACTCACAAATTTCTAAGCCCTTTAAATTACAGCGGGGAACTAGACAAGGTTGCCCTCTTAGTCCTTTACTTTTTACTTTAGCTATAGAACTCTTAGCAATAGCATTTCGAGAATCTAAGGACATTTCTGGTATATTAAGGGAAGGTATGACTCATAAAATTTCATTATACGCTGATGATATTTTACTTTTTATCTCTAACACTGAAACCTCTTTACCTTTGGTTCTTTCTTAAATTTCCCAGTTTAGTTCTTTTTCAGGATATAAGCTGAACCTACATAAAAGTGAGCTATTTCCTTTAAATGACCTAATGTCATCAAATGCCAAATTTCCGTTCCAAGTTGTTACAAGTCAATTTACATATCTAGGTGTAACAATTACTAAAAACTTCAAGAATTTATTTAAAGAAAACTTAAACCCCTTATTGAATTATGTGAAAAAGACGCTTTCTAACTGGTCCCCTCTTTCTTTATCCCTAATTGGCCAAATCGATTCGATTAAAATGAAGATTCTTCCTAAATTTTTAAATCTTTTTCGGGCCTTACCTATTTTTATTCCTAAGACCTACTTTGATTCTTTAGATTCAATTTTAACATCTTATATTTGGAATAATAAACAAGCTCGTTTAAGTAAAGTTTAGCTGCAAAGAAATAAAGAGATGGGTGGATTAGCCCTACCCAATTTTAGGTTTTACTATTGGGCTGCCAATATAAGGAATATTACTTTCTGGTCCTATTATATTTATCGTAAAGATTGCCCATCATGGGTCTCCTTAGAAGTTAATTCTGTAAAAAAATTCCTCTATTGTCTCTCTTCTTGGATCATACTCTTCTTTTTCAGCAAATAAAATAACAGATAACATAATTGTTAAGCAAACTTTAAGGATTTGGGCTCAATTTAGGAAATTTTTTGGTTTAGCGAATTTTTCATTATCATCTCCCATTCTCCTTAATTATTTTTTTTATCCCTTCCATGACTGACAAAGTTTTTAAAGATTGGGATGAACTAGGTATTAAGTGTTTTTGGGACCTGTTTATCTCAGGATCTCTTGCTTCATTTGACCAATTGTCAAATAAATTTGCACTCCCAAAAACACATTTTTACAGATACCTTCAAATTAGAGATTTCCTACGTTTCCAATTAACTGCTTTTCCTATAGGTCCTGATAAAAATTTACTGGACGATCTTTTAAATTTAAAACCTTTTGTTAATGGTTCAATTACTGGTATCTATAACTTGTTGATTGATTCTAGACAAGACTTTTTAGATAAAATAAAAAAAGCTTGGGAGGATGACCTAAATTGTCAGATTTCTGATGATAGATGGAATAAAATTCTTAAATGGGTTAATAAATCATCTTTCTGTGCTCGTCATTCTCTTCTACAATTTAAAGTGGCTCATAGAGCTTACATTTCTAAACAGAAGCTGTCCAGTTTTTACCCGAATGTTTCTCCACTTTGTAATAAATGCAACTCTGCTGATGCCTCTTTAATTCATATGTTTTGGTTTTGCCCTAAAATTGAAAAGTTTTGGCGAGAAGTATTCCATACCTTCTCACAACTTTTTAGGGTCCAATTTGACCCAAATCCCCTTACTGCCTTGTTTGGTATTATTGCAAATAAAGATATAACTTTAAATACTCCTAACCTACAGGTTTTAGTTTTTACCTCTCTTTTAGCAAGAAGAGCAATCTTGCTTAAATGGAAGGCATCTACCCCTCCTACACATCTTCAATGGCTACGTGATATTATGTCTTATTTAAATTTAGAAAAGATCTGCTGCTCAGTCTTAAATTCGAAACAATCTTTTTATGATATCTGCGGACCTTTCCTAAATTACTTTTCCAATTTATAAAGTTTAACAGTGCACAGACTTTTATGTATATTTTTATCTTCTCTTCTTAAGCGAATGTTTTTTTTCCTAATTATCCATTATCATCCATCAGCTTTGTTCTTTGGTAGTTGGTAGGGGGTTGACATTTTTTTCTGTAAAAAAATTATTTTATGATGTTTGACTTATCTTTAAATTTTTGATTACAGAGTGGTATACCTTTATGTGTTATGCTATAACATTTTGATCAATTTTATTACAACATATGAATGTACACAAGTTATGTTGAGATGTATCTATGTGTTGCACTCTGTAAATCTTGTTTTTTTTTCTTCTGAATAAAAATATTGTAAAAAGAAAAAGGATTAAATTGGGGGATTTCTGGGCAGCGTGGCTCAAAGGGCTTATTCCCCACTGTATCTCAATAAATAAATAAAGGTGTTCAATGTCTTGGTATTTATAACTCGCAGGGCTAGATGAGATCTAACCATGATGCTTCAGGAAGCAGGGGATGAGATAGCCGGACATATGATACATTAAAAACATCTTTCAGACAAAGGGGGTGAGAAATCTCTCAAAGTGCATTTTCACTCAATCCAATATTAGCACATACTCAGGCTGTCATAAGTGTTAGTGAACAAAAACATCCTTTTATTTTGTTAGTCAAAATGCTTTGTCTTCATTTGTACGCCAGTCCAGTTTGTACTGGGGGTCCAAGACTACCAAATAATCTAAGTTAAAAGATGGACAATCTGCTGAGAAGGACTGGATACAAGACTTAATTTGAGAATGAAAGCTGATACTGTTAGAACATCTGTCTCACCACACTAAGAGTCAGTCACAGATACTATATTTACTTTACAGTGATTTCCTTGTTCACTTACAACTTATCAAAAAAAGATCTCTGATATTTTGCTGAATATACCAAAAAGTGATTTTCGCTGCTTACCTGTCTCTAATAGTCACATTAATGCATTTTAAAAGCTGTTTTTTCTGTTATGGATCACTTTAATCCATAATTTCCAGGAAAGTGGATAAAAATACTAAAACTTGTATCAGATGGATTTAAGTTAAGCCTAAAAAAATTTCAGTGAAATTCATCTTTGGCCATTATTTCTAGATGGGTGCTGTCGTCATGGAAACTCAGAATGAAGTGGGCATTACAAAAGGAAATCAATGTTTGTGCACTTTTTAGTGCTCACAGTAAGAGATGGTTTTCTACCCCAGGCTTTAGTTGCATTGGTCTGGAAGGGATTTTCAGACAGAAGTGAAAAGGCATTCATAGAATCATAATCGATAATAAAGGTAGCCCCATGTTACCTCATCATTTCTCATCTGTGGTTTAGTGACTTACAATGGAAAATGCTAATTAAAGACTGACGTGTGGAATATTGATTTCTTTTTGTTCAGGCATTTCTTGGTTTCAGAGCAATTAAACCACTTTCAGATGCTTGAGAAGAAAGACTGAAAGTAAAGTTAACCACATGTACCATTATGTAGCTAGCCAGAAATAGTTCCTTAGTATTTATCATATTTATTTATATTTACAGATATAATTATTATCTCTTGCTCTTCAGCTTGTATCAAGAAATAAAATTATTTTCCATTCAATTTATATAATATATTAAGCTATTGATAAATGCATCTTTATTGATGTGACTGTATCAGCAGTTATCATTGGAACCAAGTCTGGAAATACCGCATAGCTTGGTATTAATTTTAATCCTCTCTTGGACATCACCTCATTTTCTTTCTGTTATTTAGGAATAATTTTTTGCCAACATTCACTCTGACTTTTGTCCCAGTAATTCACCATGAGAACGTCAAGGTTGGGTTGATGTTGGATGAGACTAGAACGAGAAGTCATAGGTTAAGGGTGAAGGGTGAAATAATTTAGGGGAACTTGGAGGGGGAGTTTCTTCACTCAGAGGGTGGTGACAGTGTGGAATGAGCTGCTAGTGCAAGTGGTGGATGAGGGCTCGATTAAACATTTAACGGAGGTTTGGATAGCCACAACAGGTAAGAGGGATGTGGAGGGCTATTGTCCACGGGTCAGACAATGGAACTAGGCAGAATAACAGTTCAGCATGGACTAGATGGGCAGGAAGGCCTGCTTCTGTGCTGCAGTGCTCTTTAGTTGCTGGACTAGCAGCAAGAAGTCTGAGATATTAATCCAGAGATATGAGCTGGAATCCCTCCATGGTAATTGGGAAATGTAAATTTAACCACTTAAATAAATCAACAAATTTAAAAAATATATAGCTTCTGTAACATCAGCCATGAAATTAGCATACACTTATTTAGTGGAAGGAAATTTACAGTCCTTACCCAACATGGCTCATTGTATATGTGACTTCAAACAAAATGTCTTTGACTATTAAATACTTTCAGCACAGATGCAACAAGAGACAGGCAATAAACATCAACATTCTCACCACTTAGTTTCCAACCTCTCAATGTAGTTCTGATTTACGGAATTGAGGCCCAGAAGTTCAACACCACCCTTAAAGCTCAATCACAGCGCCCTCTGTTGAACCAAGTGACTTCATGCAGTGCAAAAAAGAGGAAAAATACCTTTGAGAATATAAGGTACAGAACTGATTAATTATGATATTTTGAAGTTTTTATCATCATGTAAATTGTTCATGTAAAGTAGCAAAATCACCAAATGTCATTTCAATCAAAATTAATAAAGAAGCAGCCTAATCTATTTGGAACTTCCAATTTTGAGAATCAAGCTGGTCCCTCAACAAACAAAGCTCTCAGTTTAACTTGCACAGAAGCAAATCTTTTGCAGTTTAAAAATTAAAATGGAAAACACATTACTTTAGTGATGACAGAAACAGTTTTCTTGAATTTCCCTAACCCCACCTGGTGGTGGATAAGTGCAATGGCAGGATTGAACATTGCTTGTCACCGAGGCTCAAGAAGAATGATCAGGATCAGAACCAGAGGCTGGTTTAATATCACCGGCATATGTCAAGAAATCTGTTGTCTTTGTGGTAGAAGCACAATGCAATCTGTAATAATAGAAAAAAGTGAATAACAGTAAGTATAAATATTAAATAGTTAAATAGTAGTGCAAAAAGGGAAATAAAAAAGTAGTGAGCTATTCTCCATCAATTCACCGTCTATTCAGAAATCGGATAGAAGAGGGGAAGAAGCTGTTCCTGAATCATTGAGTGTGTGCCTTCAGGCTTCTGTATCTCCTTCCTGATGGTAGCAGTGAGAAGAGGGCATGTCCTGGGTGATGGGGGTCCTTAATGATGGATGCCACCATTTTGATGCACTACTCCTTGAAGATGTCTTGTATGATGATGCCATACCTATATATTTCCTACATTTCAAATGTATGATCCGTGAAACTGGCTTACATAGTTGTGGATACAGTGTTATAGTGGTTATATTTGCCAAGTTTAAGACCTAAACTGAGAATATTCCATCCAAATTCATCAAACTGAGAGGACAAAAACAGCTGGCAGGGAACACTGAGTGACAAATGTTGTCTCTCTTCATCGAATTTAGCCTTAACAGACTAAGAGTTAAGTGAGGGACAGTGTCAAGCAGACTCTCTGCTCAGTGAACAAGCTCTTTTGAATTGAAGATCCTCTTAAATAAATTGTTAGCACACTCACCAAAGATCACTTGTTTTTTAAGCTGAGTGCCAGAGACCATTGACTAACTCTCATAGTCTGAGCAAGCATCCTCAGACCTCTAAAGCTCACTTTAGTTTCTATATATTGCTGAATTGCAAGCACTGCAGCTATCATAACAAGAAAAATTGCTGGGTCTCCGATCGAAGTAACCAAAGTCCATTTTTTGACAAACCCATGCAGGGATACAAGTTTCTCTGGAGATGTTGTGACTTTAAAAGAAATGTCTGCACAATCCTTTCTCAGAGTGTCAGCATTTTGTGATCCTAACATCTGACTTGTTCCCCGCTGCTCTCCGAGACGTGAGGTGTGGAGCAGCTTTAAGCTGGGCTTTCTCGGTCCAGAGAAGCTGCAGCCAGTTCAAATCTTCAAAGTCAATTTATTATGAAAGTACAGATTTCCCTGAGGCCTCAGTTGGTCAGGGTTGACCATAGATATTGCATCCTAGCTGTCTAGATATGCAAGCCAGGCCAGTACAATGTGGAGAGCAGGCTACCCCTCTCCACACATCTGATGAGTCCAAAGGAACCAGGGGTGGCAGTGAAGATAAAAACTTCCACTACTTACTACTTACTACTAACGGAGATGGGAGTAGACTCTCACATGGTGGATTGGATAGTGGACTACTTGACAGATAGACCTCAGTATGTGCGGTTGGGAGACTGTAGGTCTGACACAGTGGTCAGCAGCACAGGAGCGCCACAGGGAACCGTACTCTCTCCGGTCCTGTTCACCCTGTACACATCTGACTTCCAATATAACTCGGAGTCCTGCCATGTGCAGAAGTTCGCTGATGACACGGCCATAGTGGGGTGTGTCAGGAATGGACAGGAGGAGGAGTATAGGAAACTGATACAGGACTTTGTGATATGGTGCAACTCAAACTACCTGCGTCTCAATGTCACCAAGACCAAGGAGATGGTGGTGGACTTTAGGAGATCTAGGCCTCATATGGAGCCAGTGATCATTAATGGAGAATGTGTGGAGCAGGTTAAGACCTACAAGTATCTGGGAGTACAGTTGGACGAGAAGCTAGACTGGACTGCCAACACAGATGCCTTGTGCAGGAAGGCACAGAGTCGACTGTACTTCCTTAGAAGGTTGGCGTCATTCAATGTCTGCAGTGAGATGCTGAAGATGTTCTATAGGTCAGTTGTTGAGAGCGCCCTCTTCTTTGTGGTGGCGTGTTGGGGAGGAAGCATTAAGAAGAAGGACGCCTCACGTCTTAATAAGCTGATAAGGAAGGCGGGCTCTGTCGTGGGCAAAGTACTGGAGAGTTTAACATCGGTAGCTGAGCGAAGGGCGCTGAGTAGGCTACGGTCAATTATGGAAAACCCTGAACATCCTCTACATAGCACCATCCAGAGACAGAGAAGCAGTTTCAGCGACAGGTTACTGTCGATGCAATGCTCCTCAGACAGGATGAAGAGGTCAATACTCCCCAATGCCATTAGGCTTTACAATTCAACTGCCAGGACTTAAGAACTTTTTTTAAAGCTATTATTAATGCTTTTTGAGTTAGTGATTTAGATGCATATCATATTATTACTGAGTTAAGTATTGTATGTAATGAGTTTTTGCTACAACAAGTGTATGGGACATTGGAAAAAATGTTGAATTTCCCCATGGGGATGAATAAAGTATCTATCTATCTATCTATCTATCTATCTATCTAAATGCTCCCAAAGGCATGTGCCACAAATAGCCTCTGACAACCCAGTTCAGCTCCTGGCCTTCACGTGTGGCTTAACTATTAAGCCCGGAGGAACCATTTCTACTGACAGGAGCAGGACAGGTTACTGGTACCTTAAACCAGTCGCTTTGGGCAGATGGAGCTCGTCAAAGTACAGATATCTCACTATGTACTACCCTGAGATTCATTTCCTTGCAGGCATTCACAGTAAATACGAGAAACACAATAGAGGCCAGGAGCGGGACTTCGTTGGTGGAGGTCATTTGAGTTGCATGTTATTAGGAGCATTTAATAGGTAGTGGAAGGTTATCAATTAATGACTGCCCCCCTCCCCCCAGTTGGTCCAATATCGACTCTCACCTCCCTTTTGCTCTTTATATAACTGAGAAAACTTTTGCTATCCTGCTTTATATTAATGGCTAGTTCCCCCTCATCTTTCATCTTTTCCCTTCTTATAACTTTTTTAGTTACCTTTTGTTGGATTTTATAAGCTTCCCAATCATCCAACTTCCCATTCACTTTTGATACCTTATATGACCTTCTCTTTGCTTTTAAGCAGTCCTTAACTTCCCTTGCCAGCCATGGTTGTGTTTGGGAACTTCTTCTTCTGTGGGACATATCTATCCTGCGCTTTGCAAACTATTGCCAGAAACTTCAGCCATCTCTGCTCTGCCGTCATCCCCACCAGTATCCTCCTCCAATCCTCCTGGGCAAGCTTCTCTCTCATGCCTCTGTCATTCCCTTTATTCTATTGTGATCTGACTTATGTTTCTCCCTCTCAAATTGCAGTATGAATTCAATCAAATTATGATCACTGTCTCCGAATGGTTCCTCTACCTTAAGCTCACTAATAAGATCTGGGTTAATACACAACACTCAATCTAAGACTGCCTTTCCCCAAGTAGGCTCAAGTACAAGCTGCTCTAAAAAGCCATCAACAAATTCCCTCTCTTGCAATCCGACACCAACCTGATTTTCCCAATCCTTTGAATACTCTGATCTCAAACCTTTGTTGCCCCATGGCGATACCCACTGATGGGCGAGGCTTTGGGAGTAAGCTGTGAGGAAAGATCTGTAGCTGTAGTCCCTAGGGCAGTCCTATGTTGAGTTCAATGCTGACTGGCAACTCCTGAAATGTTGCCAGTGACAAACTGTATTGGTCTCTGCCATTTCTTAGGATTCATCAGCTGCTTGGAGAGGGGGATCCTGCTACATGGGCAACAGCTTTCTCTCCATATCCCACTGCCCTGGCTTGCGTACTGGCTGGACAGCTGGGATGCAACGTCCATGGTAGACCCTGATCAACGGAAGGGCTCATTTTGTTTTATGTGTTTTGTGTGATATATGCATCATCTGTGCACCATGGTCCGGAGGAACGTTTTTTCATTTGGTTGTATATATGTACAGTCAGATGACAATAAAGTTCAACTCGAACTTGCAGTAAACTTGCATATTGTGAAGGTGAGTGGGTAGAATATTGGAGAGAGCTGATGAAGATGTGGAGTGGATGAGAAATGGGTTAATTTGGAGTACTGTAGTGTAGATTGGTTGTTGATGGACAACAGGGACGCAATGGGCCGAAGAACCTATCTCCATGCTGTATTTTTCTATGACCCATGACTTCAGGGTGCAAATTCAAACCAAGGTTAGAGTCAACAAAACTTTGAAAGTCGCACAAATACGAGAAAATATGTAGTTGCTGGAAATCAAAGCAACACACACAAAATGCTGGAGGAACTCAGCAAGCCAGGTAGAATCTATGGAAAAGAATAAACAGTCAAACAGGGTCTCAGCCCAAAATGTCGATCGTTTACTCTTTTCCATAGATGCTGCCTGGCTGCCGAGTTCTGTCAGCATTTTGTGTGTGTTATTTTGAAAGTTGATTTGATTCAAGATTGTTTAATATCATTTCTAGTACTCAAGTATAAAGGAGAATGAAATAATTGTTACTCCATCTCTCATGCAAACACATTAAGATAAAGAACCCAATAATAATAAAAAAACACAATAAATATAAATATGTACGTTAGCTTCTATAGATAGATTGTATGTCCATAAAGTGATGCTAAGCACAGGAGTATGACCGTCAGGAAATGATAAAGTAGTGGTGCTGGGGGATGTGGAGGGGTGGGTTGGTGGTTCTAGGTGTTGATCATTTTTACTGTTTGAGGAAGATAACTGCTTTTGAGATTGAAACAAATGATTTATTGTCAACACCAGACACAGTCACACCAGACTGCCAGCATTAAACTTCAGTTTGAGGGCTTTTGATGGAGTGTTTAACCTACCATAGAAGTTAACAGCCTGCTGGGGACATTCAGCTTGGCAGAAGAACCTTATGACAAGGCACAGCAGATTTCTAACAAAGGTCAGTCTGGGCCAAATAACTACTACAGATAGGATTGTAGAAACATTTTATTTTAATGTCTTGAATGACATGAGGTGTTTGTTTTAGCAGAACAGGGCAATGGTGTGTGACTGCAATGTGCTGAGGTTGTTAGAATGTGAAACTATAAGAAAGAGGAGAGCAGTTAAGCCAGATGGTCCTTCAAACCTGCTCCACAGTTCAATGAGAGCATGACTGATCTCTACCTCAGTGCTTTGTTCTTCCACAACCACCATTCCCTTGTTTCCTATAACATCCATAAATCTTCAGATCTATTTTAACCAAACCCAATGACTAAGCCTCCATAGTCCTCTGGGTAGAGTATTCCAATGATTCACCATCCCTTAAGTGAAGAAACATTTCTTCAGCTCAGTCATAAGCTGTCAAGTTTTGTAACTCCAAAACATAAAACTGATTGCAAGAAAAACACGGAGCAGAAGATAACTCATCTTTAGCTATAAACTCCAACTTATTATAGAATGCTACTTCAGAAATAAGCTTTTATCGCAAAAAAGCCCGTTGTGAGTGTTTATGGTGAGAATCACTTTGGACTGTTCTTCCATCTCCATCTGTAGGAAGGCCTCAATTAAGTCCACTTTGCTGAAGTGTTTCCCTTCAGAAAGGTTTGCAAAGATATCATCTACCCTAGGCAGAGAGTAATGATCTACATTTGGCACTGGGTTGATGGTGTTCTTAAAATCACAACAGATCATGACAGACCCATTCTTTATAACTGTTGGACCACTGGTGTTACCCCTGGGCTCCACGCAACCTTGGAATGAATTCCTTCAGCCTCCATGTGATCTAGCTCACTGCCTACTTTATCACAAATGGTATAAGGAACTGGATGGACTTTGCAAAACTTGGGTGTCCTTTCAGTTGACTATTGCTGGGGATGTGGCATGCAAATGGTGGATAGATCTCCAATTAAGCTGCGCTTGGCTGAGCCAATCACAACCTCACAATGCTGGCCCTTTTGTGTTTTTTTTTACCACAGACAAGCCCAATGTGTCTTGTTGGTTGTTGTATTTCACTGTTACAAATGCCATTGCACAGGAGTTATCTTTTCACCAGTTCTTAGTTCAGTTCAGTATATTTGAAATGCTGTTCAAACTCACTTTGTGGAAAGACTGAAACAGTCGAGCCAGTGTCCAATTCCATTTTAATTAAATTGCTGTTCTCTTCTGGTGCAAACCATATTGCTTGTCTCGTTAGTTTTTACACTATAAATCTCAAGGCCACTCAGTCCTGTGTCACTCTCATCTTTATCAGATTTATTTTTTTCAACAACATGCGGATTAGTGCTCTTTTTGAAACTGCAACTTGATTTTTTAATCTTTTTTTCTTCCAATACAGGTAATTTATCTTTGTCTGTTGGACATGCTCTTTGTATGTGACTTACTTTGTTGTAATTTTCTGCAAATTTTACCTTTAAACCTGCATTGGTCTGGTTATGTGAGCCCCTGCCACAATGGTAACGTAATTTGTTAGGTCACACCAGTTTCTGTTTGGATGTTGGGATTTTGTTCAGGCTCACTTATATTCATGACTGCAATTCAATTGCGTCTCTGTCGGCAGTTTCCATTATAATCATATAACAACTACAGCACGGAAACAGGCCATCTCGGCCCTTCTAGTCCGTGCCGAATAGTCCATTCCTCAATGCCCTACCATTTACCATGTGTGTCCTATTTTGATTAGTCCTACCAAAATGTAGCACCTCACACTTATCAGCATTAAACTCCATCTGCCATTTTTCAGCCCATTCTTCTAACTGGCCTAAATCTCTCTGCAAGCTTTGAAAACCTGCTTCATTATCCACAATGCCACCTGTCTTAGTATCATCTTAGTATCATTGATACAGCTATTTGAACCGCACTTTTAAATGTGAGTTGTGCTTCAGTTAGGACCCATTTTTGAATGCTTTCTTATACGATTCCACAAACTAAGCAATCTCTCAGTGCCTCATTAAGCCTACCACTGAACTGACAATGCTCAGACAACTTCAATTCAGCCATGTATGCTGAAATGGACTCCCCTTCTTTTTGATTTTGCTCATGAAACCTCAAGTGTTCTGCAGCAGTCAAGGGCTTCTGTTCTAAATGTTCCTGCATGACTTTCACAATAACAACAAAGCTCATTTCAGCTGGTTTGGTTGGAGTAGTTCAATTTCTTAGCAAATGCATAGTACAAACATGCTTTGGTTGCCTCCCTGCCCTGACCTACCCCTCCCAATTCCCATCTCCAAGCCATCATTGCATTAGCAAAAAGGGTTAAACAGAACCTTTATCCCCACAGAGCTGCATTGGTATAGAGAAGGTGAATTTTCCTAACACATAAACAGTTGTGGTGCATCTCTTTCATAGATGTGAATTGTACATTTGTTACGTTTGTCATGTATTACACAAACCTCCTTTGTACTATGCTTTCTTAATTTAAAAAACCAATAAAAATATTGCCAAGAAAAAAAAATCTTAGCAAACTGTATGCCTTTAAACCCAATGTAGTCAGCGAAATGGCAGTTGCTTCTCATTGGCTATTTCATTTGCTTCAAAGTACTGCTCAATTTGCTGAATATACACGAGCCAGTTATCCATTGAGCAATCAAACAGGTCTATCTTTCTGACGTAGTCAGCTGTTTTCACTTTTTAGATTTATGATTATTATCATCTAGTACTCACTGTTTATGAATCAGTCTGTTTACTGCCTTTTGTCAAAGCCTAACCCTTTCTTCCTTTCCAAAGAACACATGCTGGAGCATCTTGCTGCACTTCAACAGATAATTACTCATCTCAGATTGATTTTAAACTTTCTTGTTGCACTGCTATGTTTTGTAACTCTGAACATTAAACTAATTGCAGAGTTGAGAGGTAAATTGTGTACATCTGTTTTTACTTTAAGTGAGGTGTGCAAATGCATCCCATTCACGTACTTCATATATAGCCATAATTAAATATTTAAACAAAGAATGCTTAATCAAACAATATTTTTACAATATTACTCAAATATTACTGAAATATTAAATACATAACATAAATGGTCTAGCAGCAAATGAAACGGCCTCCCCTGGTTCTAGAAAATTAGTCAGAGGAAGCATCCTCCCCCAGTCCACTGGGATGAGCTGTGTAAGGATTTTGTCAGTTTTAGTGAGACCTCTTCTCATTCTTCTAAACTCTGGAGAACAGAAACTTATCTACTCAATTCCTCTTCATAGATCAAAACCATTATTCCAAAAACAAAATCTCCAATGCTTAACTGCACTTCCTTAATGACAAATACATCTTTTTCAGATAAAAGATTTTTTCGAAGTACAGCAGTTCATTGGTAGCTGGTGTTGTGGAATGAAAAGGCCCATGGTGCATTTGTAAGCTAC
This sequence comes from Hemitrygon akajei, assembly GCF_048418815.1. Classification (NCBI taxonomy): domain Eukaryota; kingdom Metazoa; phylum Chordata; class Chondrichthyes; order Myliobatiformes; family Dasyatidae; genus Hemitrygon; species Hemitrygon akajei. The sequence goes on from NC_133146.1 coordinate 56,489,715, forward strand.
CAGGGTGACTTAAAGACATAGTCGACACAAACAACATGGAAAGGTGATGTTTGGCCCAGAAAAAATGTACTAACCATCAAAGAAGATCAAATTAGTATTGTTGGATTATTTCCTTTACAGCTTAACAATTCGTTACCTACTTATATTTTTATAGTTACTTATATACATAATATTGTTTAGTATGTTTCCCAGTGGCCACAGTATGTATATGCGGTTGTTCAGTGTGTTGTCCCCTAGTGGTTACATTTGTAACATTCTTGAAAGCTCTAGAAGCTTCTCTGGTGCTGCAATATTTGAATAGGGGTTCTCTGATTGGTTGACTCTTATCTGCAAATTTGAATGGAATGTTCCTTATCTATGGGTATAAGAAGAGCTGACTGCGAAGTTCCGCCATCTTTCTGCTTCTCTCTCCCTCCCGCTACCAGCCTCTGCTCCTGTTATGGTCAGTTTGCAATTTTCTTAGTTCTATTATCTCATAAAATGATCAGGAAGCAACAAGTTTTGTGCTTCTTTCCTGACTTTTGAAAGAACCTTGGATTAAAACATCACAATACAATGGTTTATTGTCATAACACCAAGATGCGATGAATTTCTTTGTTTGCATGAGTCTCAAAAGACTAGTGAGCAGTATACATGGTTATAGTAAATACGACAATTAATACAATGACAAGTTGTATTGTCATTGTACCATATGCTACGTGGCATGGTACTGTAGCAATTAGCACAGTGCTTTACAGTACCAGTGACCTGGGTTCAATTCCTGCCGCTGTCTGTACGGAGTTTGTATGTTCTCCCTGTGAACGCATGGGTTTCCTTCAGGTGCTCTGGTGTCCTCCCACAGTCCAAAGATGTACTGGTTGGTAGGTTAATTGGTCATTGTAAATTGTCCAGTGATTAGGCGGGGATTAAATCCGGGGTTGCTGATACAGTGCCTATTCCACACAGAATCTCAATAACTAAATAAAACACAGTAGAATGGTGCAAAGATTGTTTCTAAAATTGTGTAAAGGGGAGTGCTAAAGTGACAATGCATACAGAATGCTGGAGGAACTCAGCAGCATCTATGGAGAGGAATAAACAGTCGATGCTTCAGGACGAGACTCTTCATCGGTATTGGAAAGGAAGGAAGAAGAAACCAGAATAAGAAAGTGGAGGGAAGGGAATGAGTACAAGGTGGCAGGTGAGAGGTGAAACCAACTGAGGGGGCAGGTGAGGAGAAGAGAAGGAGTAAGAGGGGAGTCAGAAGGTGAAATAGAACTAAGTTTATGGGAATACGGTAGCACTACCGGGAAGCAGAAGTGAATGAAGTGATTGGTTCAGAAGTCTGGTAGCACTAATCCTGCATTTATCCCATTTTGGATTCTCCCATCATTTTTTTATCAACTGCCCCCAGATTCTACTGTTCACATACACTCAAGGGGCAACTTGCAGTGACCAATGTGCACACATTTGAGTTGTGAGAGCAGTCCACAGCACCTGGAAGAAATCCACACAGTGACAGGAAGCAAACACTGACTCACAGCACCCGAGGACAGGATTGACCCAGAGTCATGAGCGGCCACAACCACGGACTTGGCAGTGTGGAAGCTTCAGCAACTGTGCTCCTGAATATGCATGTGTCACCCAATTGTTATTTCATTATGGTGGTAAAACTCCCCTTTTATCATTGTAGCGCTTGCTGAGACTTGAGCAAACGTGGTAATGTTACGCTGCCTGCTCGCATTTGGCCTTTCCTGCGAAATTGGACTGTTAAGTTGACTGACGCTGATGACTAGTGCTATTCATGTTATATTTACATATCTCTTTCAGTCACAGTGTTGGCATCTAGATTTCCAGTTGAGAGTTTTGGTTAACGGTCCTGTTTGACCCAGCGCTCATTGTTTTCCTTTCCTTTAAAACTCTGTTCGCATTAAAGTCTGTGAACTATTGACCCACTTCAGTGTCTCTCTCTCCGCACTTGGGTCATATCTGAACATCCTGACAGCAAGTCTCGACCACACAAAGAAGGGTGAGCAGCTGACCTTGGCCCTGAGGTTCATTGGTCAGGTGGGGGACAAGCCACAGGCAATTATTCTGAGTGAAGATACAGAAGCAATGAGGCAGATAATCTCATACCAACAAGCCCAATCTCATCTGGAGGAACAGTTATCATCCCTCACACCAACTGTTGAACAGCTCACTGCAGACATTCAGAGTCAGTGTCTGCGATTTTCGCTCTCACGGCCACTGTCCATGAACTCACAGCAGACAGCCACCGTCAGTTGACAGCGGCTGACAGAGTGTGCTCTTGCCAACGCACTGAAGCAGCCTCTGGCCACTTCAGACCCACTCCCAGCATCTCGCAGATCCTCCTTTTCTGCTGCCCCAACAACCTCTGCCACTACTGCTCCCACTCCCGCACCAAGTCCAGAACGGACTCTGCTTTCAGACCATCACAGACTCTGGCGTCTGTACCGGAGCCAAGGATTCCACCACCAGGCAGATACTCTGCTGGTCCCGATGGCTGCAGGGATTTTAATACCCAGTGCGAGCTGACATTCCAAGCCCAGCTTGGTCATTTTAGTGATGATGTGCGAAAACTGGCGTAAATGGTCAATCTTCTAGATGGGCCTCCACTCAGCCCGTTCAACACCTTATGGGAGCAAGGATACCCCGCAGTCCAGCATTTGGGCATTTTGTGGCAGAGTTAAGGAGGGTTTTTGACCTTCCAGTATGGGGTCAGGAAGCTGCCCACTGACTCCTGGACCTGCGCCAAGGCAGAGGAACGGCGAGAGTCTATGCAGTCAAATTCTGCACGCTTGCGGTAGAGATGGGTTGGAATGAGAGATCTCTCATCGCTGCCTTCCAGCATGGACTGAATGCAGGGGTCCATCGTGAGATATGCTGTCCGGGACGAGCAGGACAGTCTGGATGACCTGATTAATCTGGCTATTTGAATTGGCGACCAGGTAACTGAGTAGTGCAGAGAAAGAATATCTCAAGATTCCTACGCTCCGTCTAATCACCGTCTTTCCTCATCCTCTCTCCCTCCCTCATCACCCAGCACCCAGTGCAAGGAGGAGCCTATGCCAGGAGGGTGCATGCACCTGCCTCAGGAAGAATGAGAATGGCGCAGGAGAACATGCTCCTGCCTCTATTGTGGTGATCCAGGACATTTCTGGGTGGCATGTCCCAAGTATCCGATAAAAGAGGATACCCGCCAGCAATAGACAATAGACAATAGACAGTAGGTGCAGGAGTAGGCCATTCGGCCCTTCTAGCCAGCACCACCATTCACTGTGATCATGACTGATCATACACAATCAGTACCCTGTTCCTGCCCTCTCCCCATATCCCTTGACCCCGCTATCTATAAGAGCTCTATCTAACTCTCTCTTGAATGCATCCAGAGACTTGGCCTCCACTGCCTTCTGGGGCAGAGCATTCCACATATCCACCACTCTCTGAGTGAAAAAGTTTTTCCGCATCTCTGTTCTAAATGGCCTACCCCTTATTCTTAAACTGTGGCCTCTAGTTCTGGACTCATCCATCATCGGGAACATGCTTCCTGCCTCCAGCGTGTCCAATCCCTTAATAATCTTATATGTTTCAATCAGATCCCCTCTCATCCTTCTAAATTCCAGTGTATACAAGCCCAGTCGCTCCAATCTTTCAACATATGACAGTCCCGCCATTCCGGGAATTAACCTTGTGAACCTACGCTGCACTCCCTCAATAGCAAGAATGTCCTTCCTCAAATTTGGAGACCAAAACTGCACACAATACTCCAGGTGGGGTCTCACCAGGGCCCTGTACAGCTGCAGAAGGACCTCTTTACTCCTATACTCAATTCCTCTTGTTATAAAGGCCAGCATGCCATTAGCTTTCTTCACTGCCTGCTGTACCTGCATGCTTGCTTTCATTGACTGATGTACAAGAACACCCAGATCTCGTTGTATTTCCCTTTTTCCTAACTTGACTCCATTTAGATAGTAATCTGCCTTCCTGTTCTTGCCACCAAAGTGGATAACCTCACATTTATCCACATTAAACTGCATCTGCCATACATTTGCCCACTCACCCAACCTGTCCAAGTCACCCTGCATTCTTATAACATCCTCCTGACATTTCACACTGCCACCCAGCTTTGTGTCATCAGCAAATTTGCTAATGTTACTTTTAATCCCTTCATCTAAATCATTAATGTATATTGTAAACAGCTGCGGTCCGAGCACCAAACCTTGCGGTACCCCACTGGTCACAGCCTGCCATTCCGAAAGGGACCCGTTAATCGCTACTCTTTGTTTCCTGTCAGCCAGCCAATTTTCAATCCATGTCAGTACTTTGCCCCCAATACCATGTGCCCTAATTTTGCCCGCTGATCTCCTATGTGGGACTTTATCAAAAGCTTTCTGGAAGTCCAGGTACACTACATCCACTGGATCTCCCTTGTCCATTTTCATAGTTACATCCTCAAAAAACTCCAGATTAGTCAAGCATGACTTTCCCTTCATAAATCCATGCTTGGACTCGGACTGATCCTTCTACTGTGATCCAAATGTGTCGTAATTTCCTCTTTTATAATTGACTTCAGCATCTTTCCCACAACTGACGTCAGGCTAACCGGTCTATAATTCCCTGTATTCTCTCTCCCTCCTTTCTTGAAAAGTGGGACAACATTAGCCACCCTCCAATCAGCAGGTTACTGTTCCTGAATCTATAGAACATTGGAAAATGATTACCAATGCATCCACGATTTCTAGAGCCACCTCTTTAAGTACCCTGGGATGCAGACCATCAGGTCCCGGGGACTTATCAGCCTTCAGACTCAACAGTCTATCCAACACCGTTTCTTGCCTAATATAAATTTTCTTCAGTTCATCCTTTACCCTAGTTCCTTTGGCCACTATTACATCTGGGAGATTGTTTGTGTCTTCCCTAGTGAAGACAGATCCAAAGTACCTGTTCAACTCGTCTGCCATTTCCTTGATCCCCATAATAAATTCACCCGTTTCTGTCTTCAATGGCCCAATTTTGGTCTTAACTATTTTTTTGCTAGTCACATACCTAAAGAAGCTTTTACTATCCTCCTTTATATTCTTGGCTAGTTTACCTTCGTACCTCATTTTTTCTTGGCGTATTGCCTTTTTTGTTATCTTCTGTTGCTCTTTAAAAGCTTCCCAGTCCTCTGGTTTCCCACTCATCTTTGCTATGTTATACTTCTTCTCTTTTATTTTTATACTGCCCTTTACTTCCCTTGTCAGCCAAGGCCACCCCTTACTCCCCTTAGGATCTTTCTTCCTCTTTGGAATGAACCGATCCTGCACCTTCTGCATTATTCCCAGAAATACCTGCCATTGTTGTTCCACTGTCTTCCCTGCTAGGGTATTGTTCCATTGAACTTTGGCTAGCTCCTCCCTCATAGCTCCATAGTTCCCTTTGTTCAACTGTAATACTGACACATCCGATTTTCCCTTCTCCTTCTCAAAGCAGGGAGGGGAATTTTGATGGGTTAGTTCTCTCTGCAGTCAGTTTCCCCTAACTGTGTAATGCTCACAGCTTCCTTGTTTTGGGGGCTCTCGAACACATGAACCTAAAACATTTATTGGCTCTGGTGAGTTCTGACTCAGGAATTGAGAGAAAAGGTCAACATCAAAGTCCTGGATGGTCCACCTCTGGGCAATGGCCAGATCCACCTTTCCACCCACCCCTCCAACTTGCACTTGAAGGCAACCATAGTGAAGATCTCTTCTTCTATCTGTTCGATTCACCTGAACTGCCACTGGTTATCCTAACATAACCCACAGATCGACTGGTCTCTTAAAGCACTCCAAATGTGGGAACTGGCATAGCCGTCTACCTGTCTGGGTCCAGCTCACCCTCTGTTCCATGAACCCCCTCCTGTGTCAGCTAAGGATGTGGACCTGTCGGGGATTCCAGCTGGATATGCAGATCTCCTTGAGGTCTTCAGTAAAAGGAAAGGCCACTACCCTGCCCCCACACCAGCCATACGACTGTGCTATAGACCTCTTACCCGGCATTAGTCCACCCTGGGGCCAGCACTGCTCCCCCTCTCGTCCTGAAATGGTCGCATTGGAAGAATACATCAAGGAGGCTTTGGCCATGGGGTTTATCCGTCCATCAACCTCGCTGGCAGGAGCAGGCTTCTTTTCTCTGAGCAAGAAAGATGGCAAGCTCCATCGATATCGGCCTCTGAACAACATCACTGTGAAGAACCGCTACCCTCCTCCCTCGCTGGCATCCGCATTCGGATATCTCCAGGGAGCAACCATATTTTCCAAAATTGGTCTGCAGAGTGGTTAAAGTCTGGTTCGTACTGAGTGGAAGGCAGCTTTCAACACATCTACTGATGCCCTTTGGTTGCCAGCTCCTCTGCTGTTCTCCAGGTTAACGATGTGCTCAGGGACATGTTGAACCAGCTTATGTTAGTGAATTTGGATGACATCCTTACGCATTCCCGCTCTCTTCAGGAACACATCCAGCATATCCACAGGGTTCTCGGATGGCTCCTCGAAAATAACCCATACGCCAAGCCCAAGAAATGTGAGTTCCATTAAGACCAGGGGATGCCTTTGGGCTATCACTTACCCCATCCCGTGTTCAGATGGACCCTAGTAAAGTTCAGACAGTTACAGAGTGGCCCAAGCCATCGGCAGTCAAACAGGTACGGCACTTCATGGAGTTTGTGAACTTTTATTGACGTTTCATCCAGAATTTCGGCTCCTGTGCAGCTCCTCTAAATGCAATCACCAGGAGGACCTGGGCAGGACTCCACTGGACAGACAGTGCCAACCAAACAGTTTCAAAGTTAGAGCTACTGCATCACCCAGACCCATCATGACCATTTGTAGTCGAGATGAATGGATCCGATGTCAGCGTTGGAGCTGCCCTCTCCCAGCTCTCCTCTGTGGATAGGCGACTGTACCTTGTGCCTCTCTTTCCTGTTGTTTGACTCCAGCCGAGAGTAATTATGAAGTTGGGAACCGGGAACTTCTGGCTCTCAAGGAAGCCCTGGAGGAATGGTGAGACTGGCTGGAGGGGGCAGAGCATCTTTTCTTGGTCTTGACAGATCACAAGAACCTCCCCTACATTCAAGATGCAAAGAGGCTAAACTCTCTTCAAGCCTCTGTTCTTCACTCGGTTTAAATTCACTCTCAACTATCGTCCGGCAGCAAGAATGGAAAGGCTGTTGCTCTCTCCCGGCAGTTCGATGGATCTGAGGAGAATGCCGATCCAGAGCCCATTCTTCCCCACTTGCTGGTCCAGTGATTTGGGGAATAGAGGCAGAGGTGAAGGCCGCCCAACAGTCAGACCCAGGCCCAGGTAGGGGACCTCCCAACCGGCTGTCTGTCCCTGCTGCGGTGCATTCCAAAGTGTTGGAACGGGGTCACTCCTCCATTCTGGCTGGACATCTGGGAACTCAATGGGCCCAGGAGTTTACAAAGAGACAATGTTTGTGGCCATCTATCTCCCAGGATGTCCACGACTTTGTATCTGCCTGTCCCACCTGTGCTCAGAATGTCACGCCAGCATCCTGCGAGTCTGTTATGTCCGCTGCCTGTGCCCCACTGCCCCTAATCCCAGCTCTCGGTGGGATCTATCCCCATCTAATGGAATCACCACCATTTTGGTGGTTGTGTATTGATTTTCCAAGGCTGCCCACTTCATTGCCCTTCCAAAGCTCCCATCGGCATGTGAGGCTGCCACACTTGTGGTTCAACATTTGCTCAGGCTCCACAGCTTCCCTCAAGTAGTAGTGTCTGATCACGCACCACAGTTCCGTTCCCACTTTGGGAAGACTTTCTATAGGAGCCACAGCCAGCCTGTTGTCTGGTTTCCACCCCCAATCCGATGGCCAGCCTGAGAGAGTGAATCAGGAGTCGGAGGCGACCCTGCGCTGCCTTCCAACCCCACATTCTGAGTTTCCCAATTGGTTTGGGCAGAGATCGCCCCCAATAACCTCCAGTCGTCCTCCATGGGTATGTCAGAATGGATTCCAGCCCCCGCTCTTCCATGACCAGGAGACTGATGTAGGAGTTCCTGCTGCTGAATAGCTGATTCTGTACTACAAGCGTACCTGGAGATGAGCCAAGGCTTCTCTGCTGCGCGCCCAGAAACAACATGTCCGGCAGGTGAGGCCTTTCAGGTCAGGAGAGGAGGTCTGATTGTCTTCAAGGGATCTTCCCCTGAAAGTGGAGAGCCGCAAATTTGACTATTTGCAGTGGAAAAGGCTGTCAACAAGGTCCTGTATAGATTGTCTCGCAGCATCAATGAAGATCCACACAGTTCCATGTTTCCCAGCTCAAGCCAGTTACTACCTCTCCCCTGGCCCCAATCACCCCACCTACCCTTCCTCCCCAATTGGAAGATGGTTCCCTGGTCTATACGGTGCGGCGCCTCCTGGCGTCTCGTTGGGTACGTAGTAAAGGTATGGTCCTGAAGAACGTTCTTGCATATCTTGCATACGTTCTTGCTAAGGACATCTTAGACAAGACGCTCACCCTGGTCTTCCAGCAGGTGCAGGTCTGAAGCGCCTCAGGAGCTGCGCCTAGGGAAGGAGGCCCTGTCACAACCGCTGACAGCACAGCGTGGCAGATTTGGCAATTGTGCTGATGAATATTCACGAGTCTGCTAATTATTATTTAATTCTAGCAGTATTAAGCCCTTCTTGTTGTTGGAGCACTTGTTGAGACTTGAGCAAAGCACAACAATGTTATGCTGCCTGCTTGTGTTCAGCCTTGCCTGAGAAAGTGGACTGTTGAGTTGGCTGACGCTGAAGACTAGCGGTATTCATTTTATATTTAAATGTTTCTTTCAGCCGCGGTGATGGCATCCAGCTTTCCATTTGAGAGTTTTAGTTAACAGCCCTGTTTGGCCTAGCGTTTATTGTTTTCTTTTCCCTTAAAATCCTGTGCGCGTGAAGTCTGTCAACCCACTTCAGTCTCTCTCTGTCTCCCTCTCTGTCTCTGTCTCGATATTTTGCCCTGATGTTTTGAACGATTGTTGCCTTGTTATTTAAATGGCACTTTGCAGGAAGCTGCACTTTTGGTGAAATGGAGCCATGCCAAGCCAAAAATAATCAATCACTGGAAATGGGTTACCTACATCATATATTGCTAAATCTGGCAGAATCAAATGCAATTATCCAGAAAATATACGCTTAAAGATCTTGGCATGTGAAGTGCTTGTCAACACCCTAAAACAGCTCTTGTATAACCTCACACAGTGGAGTATTGGATAATGTCCATTTCATTTTCTATGAGTATCTAACCCCTGTACTGAATGTCAGTACGATCAGATAATTGAATGTGGACTTCAGAAAGGGTAAGATGAGGGAACTCACCAGTCCTCACTGAGGGATCAGAAGTAGATAGGGTGAGCAATTTCAAGTTCCTGGGTGTCAGCCTCTGAGGATCTATCCTGGGCCCAACATATCGATGCAGTTATAAAGAAGGCATAACAGCAGCTGTGGGGGACTGGACAGAATTAAAATAAGCTGTAAGAAAGTTGTAAACTCAGTCAGGTCCATCATGGGCACTAACTTCCCCAGCATCCAAGGAGCGATGCCTCAGAAAGGTGGCATTCATCATTAAGGACCCCCATCACCCAGGTCATGCCCTCTTCTCAATTGTTACCATGAGGGAAGAGGAACACACTCAACAATACAGGAACAGCTTCTTCCCCTCTGCCATCCGATTTCTGAATGGACATTGAACCCATAAACATTACCTCGTTACTTTTTTTTCTCTTTTTGCATTAGTTAGTTATTTAACTTTTTAAATATATATATATATATATATACACTTCTGTAATATACAGCTTTTTACTATGTATTGCAATGTACTGCTGTCGCATAACAACAGATTTCAGAACAAATGCCAGAGTTCAAAAAATTCTAAAAACCTGTTTCTTAAAAAATTGTCAAGGAAGTTTTAAGCGACATGGAGTCTTCAACTGACATTTTAAATTAGCCAAATTCAAAATAGTTAAGCAAGAGTAATTTTGCAGGTGCTGATTTTCCAATATTTACATTATTGTCCTTCAGTGATTTCAAATTATGATTCTTAGTCACACCTAATTCATAAGTGCAGAAAATGCTGAAAATATTTAGCAGGCCAGCCCACATCTGTGGAAAGAAAATGTAGAGTCTGTTTCCCTTCCCAAATCAAGGTCAAAGCAAATTTGTTATTAAGGTGTGTTTACAGAATACCACTCTGAGAGTCATCCTCCCACAGACAGCCATGAAACAAAGAAACACCACCTAACCTGTTCAGAGCAAACATCAAAAACCCAACACACCAGAAAAGAACAAATTGTGCCAATTGCAGAAAATGAATGAACAACACTCAGAACATCAAACATTGAACCAGGAGTATTCAGTTTGGTTCTGTTCAGCTCCATGCTGCTAGCCAGCCTTCGCTGAGGTGCCCCAGTCCGCACCAATCGCCCTGATCAAAGGGCAAAAAAGAGTACCCAGAATCCAGAAATACATGCAACATGAACCCCAAAATGAGTCCACAGCCACGGGTCTCGCTAATCAATCCTTGCAACATGAATCCCAAGACTCCGACAGTACCTAGCGAGAGGGAGAGGCAGATGACTTTGAACACCCGCCTGTACTCCGCTCTCGTCTTCATCATCTACAACCACGCTTCACGCTTCAATCGGAGAGAAGCAATGGAGTTGATCATGGGCTCACACCCTCGCCACCTCAGTTGGAGAGAAACAATGGAGTCAATCATGGGCTTCTAGGCCTTCAGGCTGCATACTCTGCTCTCAACTCACCAAATTCCCTCAGAGACAGCAAAGCGCCAGATCGCTCAGTTGGCCGAAAAACACACAATCAAAATGTAAATCACAGGTTCTAACCTCACACAGCTCAGTACTAGAATCATATTTGAAAGAAGTAAAATAAGTTGTTTCGTGAACTGTCGGCAGAACATCGCCATTGGTCGCGTTGTTCACTGGCGTTCTCTTGAACATCTCAAACCTAACTTGCTGGGTATTTCCAGCATTTTCTGTATTTGCTTTAGATTTCTAGCATCTGTAGTTGAATTTTATTTTGACTTACATCTTCTCTTTCTTTCTTTGTCTCATTAACACCCCTTTTCATTCCCTATCTCATCACTACCATTCCTTTCAACGAGCTTTATCACCCCTTTTCTCATTTAACCTACTCTGCCTTTCACTCCAGGAAACACAAATCTTCCTTTTTGGTTTTCTCTTCTCCTCATTTTCTCAGTTGATGCTGGAACGTGGGCTGCCTTTGAATTATGTTAGTTGTTAACACAAACAACACATTTCACTTCATGTTTTATGTGTAACTAAATCTGAATGTCTAAACTTACTTATCTCTTAACTTTTCTCCGTTCTGAAGATGGAAGATCACTAGATTGACTCATCAACTCTGTTTCTCTCCCACACACTGCTGCTCCCAAGCCAGCTGAGTGTACCCCTATTTTGATATCTGTAGAATGGGGGTTCTTAACTTTTATGCTATGGCCCCCTTTGTCAGTCTGGTGAAGCCTGTGGACCCTTCTCAGAATCATGTATTTAAATATATAAAATAAAATACACAGGACTACAAAAGAAACTAATTACATTGAACTACAGTTAACAAGTTATTAAAAACAAACTTATGATATAGTAATATATGCTCTTTTATTAATACATTAATAAGCCTATACATCTAAAATATAGGCAAGTTAAAATTAAGTTTTATTTTTTAAAGACATGTCAGTGTGAAGGCTGTTGTTGCTTAGTTATAGAAAATTACAGCACAGAAACAGACCCTTTGGCCCATCTAGTCCATGCTGAACCATGTTAACTGCCTACTCCCATTGATCTGCACCTGGACCATAGCCCTCCATACCCTTACCATCCATGTACCTATCCAAACTTCTCTTAAACATTGAAATAAAGCTCGCATGCACCACTTGCAATGGCAGCTCATTCCACACACTCATGACCCTCTAAGTGAAGAAGTTTCCCCTCGTTCCTTAAATTTTCCACTTCTCACTCTTAACCCATGACCTCTGGTCCAACCCAAGCCTCAATGAAAGAAACTTGCTTGCATTTACCCTATCTATTGTTGTTGACTCATGGTGACCCTATGGATAGTTCAGTTGTCCACAGGGTTTTTGCAGCAAGATACGGAAGTAGATCGCCAGGCCCTTCTTCTGCGCCCACCCTATCTATACGCCTCATAATCTTGTATAGCTCTGTCAAATTTCCTCTCAATCTTCTACAATCCAAGGAATAAAGTCATAACCTATTCAATCTTCCTTTATAGCTTGAATAAGAACATAAAACTATAGGATAGTCTTCGACAAAGTTATGTTGGACATGTAATCGATTTCACTGTTTTTGTTTTAATGATTACAAGTGGTGAAAGTCCTGATTCATGAAGATATGTTGTTCGAAATGAAATTAAAGCTTCCTCAGCTTGCTTTACAGGGCAAGGATAAGCTTCTCTCACGGAATACCAGAGTTCTCCAAGGCTTTTTGAGTTAAAGTCCAACTGTAGTAAATGTTTTGTCTTAAGATCAGTTAGAGGTTAGTGAAAATGAATATGTAATTTTTTTTCCCAGTCAATTTTTTTAGTTCCAAGGGCTTAGATGGGGCAGAGTTTGTTAAGTGTGTCCAAGATGGATTCCTGTCACAGTATGTTGACAGGCCGACTAGGGGGAATGCCATACTAGATCTAGTATTAGGTAACGAACCGGGTCAGGTCACAGATCTGTCAGTGGGTGAGCATCTGGGGGACAGTGATCACCGCTCCCTGACTTTTAGCATTATCATGGAAAAGGATAGAATCAGAGAGGACAGGAAAATTTTTAATTGGGGAAGGGCAAATTATGAGGCTATAAGGCTAGAACTTGCGGGTGTGAATTGGGATGATGTTTTTGCAGGGAAATGTATTATGGACATGTGGTCAATGTTTAGGGATCCCTTGCAGGATGTTAGGGATAAATTTGACCCGGTGAGGAAGATAAAGAATGGTAGGGTGAAGGAACCATGGGTGACAAGTGAAGTGGAAAATCTAGTCAGGTGGAAGAAGGCAGCATACATGAGGTTTAGGAAGCAAGGATCAGATGGGCTATTGAGGAATATAGGGTAGCAAGAAAGGAGCTTAAGAAGGAGCTGAGAAGAGCAAGAAGGGGTCATGAGAAGGCCTTGGCGTGTAGGGTAAAGGAAAACCCCAAGGCATTCTTCAATTATGTGAAGAACAAAAAGGATGACAGGAGTGAAGGTAGGACCAATAAGGGGAGGGAAGTTCAAGGGGGATATTAGAGGAAAGTTTTTCACTTAGAGAGTGGTTGGTGCGTGGAATGCACTGCCTGAGTCAGTGGTGGAGGCAGATACACTAGTGAAGTTTAAGAGACTACTAGACAGGTATATGGAGGAATTTAAGGTAGGGGGTTATATGGGAGGCAGGGTTTGAGGGTCAGCACAACATTGTGGGCCAAAGGGCCTGTAATGTGCTGTACTATTCTATGTTCTATGTTTTATGTTCAACTTCATGGACCCACTGGAATCTATCCATGGACCCCAGGTTAAGAACCTGCTTCAGACCAAACAGCTGGAATATGTATCAGTGTAGGAGCCCCAGCACCTCACAGGAGAAGTGAACAGGACCTTAGTCTAAAAGGAAGATTTTAAGAGTAGCTTGAAGGAGATTAGAAATTTCAGATCCTTGGGCTTTGGCAGATGAAAGCATTTTAATTTGGGGATGATCGAAAGCCTTCCAGCAGCTGAGTGGGGATATTGTGGAAAGGGATAATGAAGGAACAGGAGGTGATATGGAAACATCTTTTTGTCACTTTAGTCAGAACCATTTGGATAATGTGATAGGGATCAAACAAGGATTTCCAGTAAACATGCACATGAGTGGACGTGATGTTTTTGGTGAGAGGGAAGAGGGGAGTCTTAGGTTACAGAAAAATATTGTTTAGTTGATGAAATGAGCAGAACAATGACAGGGGGAAATCATGGATTAAAAAGGGTAGGACACTATTAGATACGTGGGTTATGATCAAAGGAAAATGGCTGGAGTACTTAGCACTTTAGTTCAAGGGTGTTTATGAGGTGTGTCAAAAATCATATTTACAAAAATTAGTGAAAATAGCAAAAGGAAAACTGCCAATATTTACAAAAAGGTATCTAGTAGAAAAACACTATAAAGCTCCATACTACTTTTCTCCAGTGTGAACATGAATTAGAATATGATGCACCCCACACTGTAGTTACAAAATAAACAGAAGTATCCACTTTAAATACAGTATACAAACAACAAATACACATTTACTCAACCCCATTACTAAAGAAATGGAATATTCTGCAGCGGGCAGGAAAGACATCATAAAGCCACCCTGAGTTTATCAGCTCGGTTTAGGACCCATTATGAGAATGTACCAGTGATGACATTGAAGTGTGTGTACTCAGTGCAATGACAGCAAATTGACAAGGTTTTAATGTTTGTGAGTATGTAAATATGTTTGTGTTTACCGAGTGCTCTCTGTCACAGACATAACGAATGGTAGGGCACTAAGATGCTGAGATACATCCTAGGATGTGTTGGGACACATCGTCAGTGATGTAACTTGGGGGTCTTTGGTTATTTTGGGTTTTTCAACATCAGACTCTCTCACCCAGGAGACCCAGCGAGGGTTGATCAGACCCCGGCTTGTGTCCCAGCAGCACTGGTCCATGGGTCACACCACTTGATCGATAGCCAACTGGAGCCATCTGGAGGCTTGTTCAGCGGCTTCTCTGACAATCCTGATGGCTCTATTCTTTGTAGCCCTTGTTATGCCAAGGAGAGAGTAGTTCCTGCATAGTGAGCAGCCAGCAAAACCTCAACATCCCACCTCTATAGGGTCACATTGTGCCCTCCAGCCCTGTCTCTGGCACTGCTCTATCAGCTCCTGGTCCTTATCAATCTTAAGGAACAGAGAGACCTCGTTGTAGAAGTTTGGAATCCTGAAGGTGGCAGTGCAGGTAGGTAAGGCTGGTGAAGAAGGCATGTGGGGTACTTGTCTTCATTAACTGGGACATAGAATATGACAACAGGGAGCTTTGAAAAAATTGGTTAGGCCACAATCGTAAAATCCTGTGCAGCATTATGCACTGTAGGACAGACATGGAGAAAACTCAGAGATTTGTTGGCTGGCTTCACTCATGAGATGAGAATGGTCTGGCCATGTTTGTTTTCTTTGAAGTCACAGAGACTGAGTGGGAATCTGGTAGATGTATACAAAATTAAGAGGACATATAGCAGGGAACATTTCCCCACATAACAGAAGTATTAAAAGGTACTTGACACGTGTTTGAGATAAAGGGTAATGAGTAAACAGAACTGAGGAGGAATTTTTTGACCCACAGCATGGGTGGAATCTGGAATGGACTTGAGCGGATGGTGGAAGCCAGCACCATCACAATATTTACATACCTGGATGAGCACTTCAACTGCCAAGGCATAGAAGCAAACATCCAAATGCTGGTAAAGGGATGGGGAACCAAACGTCATCATGGTTGGTCAAAGGCACTCTGCTTTATGCTTCTATGAATGAAGCAAAAATGCTTTCAAGGATTTTGAAGAGAGGAGAGAGATTAGATTTGCACAGTAGTTTGCAAGGACGTAAAAGTCAAATGTTTAAGCAGTGACAAGAAAAAGTTTTGAATAAGAGTCAATGGCACCTGAGGGAAGTGAGGCCTAAACAATAACTGATCCAGAAAGAGAAGATGTGTAACCAGCAATTTAGTAATCAGCACTTTCTGTTGAAGAGAGCAGAGTTAGATAATGTTTAGTAAGACCCTCTTGTACTGCTCCCCTGTTATCTCTGCTGCTCTTTGAGTCTTCAATCATGTGCTCACCCAGACTCGCCTCCCTCACCCACCTACAGTACACTCCCTCTCAACTGGCATCACCTGTCACCTTCCAGTTTGTACTCCTGGCCCTCCTCCACCATCTTATTCTGGCTCTTACCTGTTCTTTTCCAGCCCTGATGAAGGGTCTTGGCTCAAGATATTGACTCTTTATTCCTTTCCATAGATGCTGCCTGACCTGCTGAATTCCTCCAGCATTTTTTGCGTCTTACGCTGGATTTCAGCATCTGTGTTTAGATCCTTTTACACGATCAGCAGACTTAGACCCAAAAGACCATAAGACATAGGAGCAGAATTAGGCCATTTGGCCCATCGAGTCTGTGATGCCATTTCATCATGGCTGATCCATTTCCCTCTCAATCCCATTCTCTTGCCTTCTCCCTGTAACCTTTCATGCCCTGACCAATCAAGAACCTATTAACCTCCAGCTTAAGTAAACCCAATGAATTAGCCTCCACAGCCTCCTGTGGCAAAGAATTTCACAGATTCACCAGTCTCTGACTAAAGAAAGTCTGCCTCATTTCCATTCCAAATTG
Organism: Hemitrygon akajei; assembly: GCF_048418815.1. Lineage (NCBI taxonomy): Eukaryota > Metazoa > Chordata > Chondrichthyes > Myliobatiformes > Dasyatidae > Hemitrygon > Hemitrygon akajei. The sequence continues at coordinate 56,506,139 of NC_133146.1, forward strand.
ACGTCCGTCTATTCTGAGGCTGTCCCTTCTGGTCCTAGACGCCCCCACAACAGGAAACGTTCTCTATACATCCACCCTATCTAGGCTATTCAACAGCCTCCTTCATTCTTCAAAATTTCAGCGAGTACAGGTCCAGAGCCATCAATCGCAGCTCATATGATAAGCCTTTCATTCCTGGTATCTTTCTTGTGATCCTCCTCTAAACCCTCTCCACTGTCAACACATCCTTTCTTATATAAGGGTCCCAAAACTGCTCATGATACTCTAAATGAGGCCTCTACAGTGCCCAGCATTACATCATTGCTTTTATACTCTAGTCCTCTCAAAATGAATTCTGACATTATATTTGCTTTCCTTACCAGCCTCAACCTGTATGTTAACCTTTAGGGAATCCTGCAGAAGGACTCCAAAGATCCTTTGAATTTTTTCCCAATTTAGAAAATAGTCTATGCTTTTATTCCTTCTACCAAAGTGGATGACCATACACTTCCTAAAACTACATTCCATCTGCCACTACTTTTCCCATTCTCTTAATCTAGGTGCTTCTATGGTCTCTCTGCTTGCTCAACACTAGCTGCCCCTCCCCATTCTTCGTATCGACCACAAAATTGGCCACAAAGCCATCAATTCCGTCATCCAAATCATTGACATATTACTTAAAAATAAGCAGTCCCAACAGCGACCTCTGCAGAACACAACTGGTCACTGGCTGTTAATCAGAAAAAAAATCCCCTTATTCCCACTCTTTGCTTCGTGCCAATCAATCTATCTATGCTAGTATCTTTCCTATAATACCATGGAGTGTTAACTTGTTAAGCAGCATCTTGTCGAAGGCCTTCTGAAAATCCAAGTACACAACACCGACTGATTCTCCTTTGTCTATCTTGCTTGTTATTTCCTCAAAGAATTCCAACAGATTTGTCAGGCAAAATTTTTCCTTAAGGAAACCATGCTGACTTTGGCCTATTTTATCGTGTGCCTCCAAGTACAGTGGCAAGGTGGAGATGCATCTCAATCAAAAGAGGTGTAAGGTGCTCTTTCCCTCTGCTAGCCTGCAGGTCACGCTTGGTCAAGGTGTAGCACCTGCTTAGCCCCTTGATCAGGGTCACACAAAGCCATGGGAGCAGGTGGTGGATGGTTGTATGAGTAGCTGGTGCAGATCACAAGTCCAGCTTGCATAACTCTGAGTCTAGGCAGACAATCTCTGAAAAGTACTGATAATGACTGGGATCATCTGTCTTGTAAAGACAGTGCACAGAAGAAGGCAATGGCAAACCAATTTTGTAGAAAAATTTGCAAAGAACAATCTTGGTCATCAAAAGACCATGATCGTCCACGTCATACATATGGCACATAACAAACGACCGAAAATACTAGTCCCTCAAAACCACATCCTTAATAAATGACATCCTTAATAATTGACTCCAACATCCTCCCAGCCACTGAGGTCAGGTGAACTGGGCTGTAATTTCCTTTCTTCTGTCTCCGTCCCTCTTGAAGAGTGGTGTGACATTTGCAGTTTTTCATTTCACCAGAGCCATGCTGGAATAAATTGATTCTTGAAAGATTATTATTAATACCTTTACAATCTCATCAGCTACATCTTTCAGAACCCTAATTTGTACACCATCTGGTCCATGTGGTGTATCTTTATCTATTTTTACACCTTTCAGTTTTTCTAGCACCTTCTCCCTATTAATAGCAACTGCACTCACTTCTGCCCACTGACACTCTTGAACTTCTGGCATACTGCTAGAGTTTTCCACGGTGAAGGTTTATGTAAAATACTTATTCAGTTTGTCTGCCATTTCCTTGTCCGTCTTTACTACCTCTCCAGTGTCATTATCCAGTGGTCCAATATCTACTCTTGCCTTTCTTTTATTCTTTATATATCTGAAAAAAACTTTTGGTATCCTCTTAGATATTATTGGCTAGCTTACATTCATATTTCATCTTTTTCCCCCTTATTGCTTTTTCAGTTGCCTTCAGTTGGTTTTTAAAAGCTTACCAATCCTCTAACTTTCCACTAATTTTTGCTCTGTTATATGCCCTCTTTTTTGCTTCTATGTTGACTTTGACTTCCTCGTCAACCATGGTTGCGTCATCCTGCCTTTAGAATACTGCCTCTTCTTCTTGGGATATAGTTATCCTGTGCCTTCTGAATTCTTCCCAGAACTTCCAGCCATCATCCCTGCTAATGTCCTCTTTCAGTCAACTTTGGTTAGATCCTCACCCATGCCCCTTTACTCCATTGAGGTACCGATACTTCCGACTTTAGCTCTCCCTCTCAAACTGTAGGGTCAATTCTATTATATTATGGTCATTGCCAAATAAAGGTTTCATCACCTTAAGCTCCCTAATCAAATCCGGTTCATTACACATTGTAGTTTGCAGGGTTCTTGAAGAAGTCAAGAAGCTAAACTGTAGGAAAATATGACAAAAAATGATTTATTCTCTGTGGTGGGAAGGTTAGAATTGCAATTTATTCCACTTCACAGTCCCCATTCTCTAACACTCTCCCTGAACACAGCAGGCATGTAAAACCCCTAAACCAAACAGTGATGATAAGTACTCATGTTGCCAATGTATTGTTCCAGCAACAGTAAAACCTTGTGTTCTGACAGATGTCTATGTTTTGACAGACATTACGAATTCCTTCAAAACAACAGATTGTTTAATAATTCTTAGTTTTGAAATAGTACCATGGACAGTGATCACATGGGAATTAAAACATATCTTACCCAATAGCCAAACATCTGCACTGTCTCTCAGGAGGCATGAGGTTATGCTTTTTTGCTGGCTAAGATAATAGTTCTAGTGAAAGAATGTGTTCTGGCAGAAGTTATTATGAGCAGTGAAGACAATAGCAGATAAATAATAAAATCTGTGTTAATACTATGTCATTATCATCATTCCTGCACGCAGCTTTATGGCTTCTACAGTGGATGTTTTGTAACTAGAGGCTGCATTCTCATCCTTCTAGAGAGGACTCCTGATCTTAACTCTCGAAACCTTATTGAGGTCAGTGGCCATTCAAAATGCACCATTTCGCAACATTCTCTGGCAGTAAAGCAAAGTATTCGATAACGCCTGGAATTGTGCATTAAGAAAATGATTTCCCATTATGCTGCTGGTGTTTAGGACAGCAATGATGGTCCTCCATCTCTAACGATGCTCAGAGCTTCCTTTATCATGTCATTAGCTTCCTCTTGGTTTTCACTACTGTCAGTCACACAAGCCTTGGGTGGAGACTCAGGAATACTGTCGCACTCAGACATAGAAACGTTTTTCATTACTGTGTCCATAACAATTTTATTTGGACCAGGATTGTCAGCCCTGAACCTGGAGGACTGGTGGACCACATTTAGTCTGGCCTCTACTCTTTGACCTGTTTGGCATAGGTGACCCTACCAAGAGTCAAAGCAAAAGGCCCTGACTCCAGCCAATATAGCTCTCCAGGTCATTGAGGCAAGCAAGCCTCCAAACCCTATGACATGGTTGAGATCCTCTTGGGGGAATTGTGCATTGTATTCAGGGTAAATGCAAGCAGGCTTTTACCACTGAGGTTGGGTGGGACTACAACTTGAGGTCAATGGTTAAGGGTGAAAGGTGAAATTTTAAGGGGACCATGAAGGGGAGCTTTTCACTTAGAGGGTGGTGAGAGAGTGAATTATTTCCATGGCATCTGAAAACTGTCTAAGTGTTTAATGTTTAGAGATCCTTGTAACTGATGTATCTATTAGATTGGCTAGTTTCTTTTCTCATCGTTACACCCAAGAAAGATCAATGTGTTCTGCCTGTTAATTTATTCCATTTACTGACTTCCCTAAACACTTAGATAGTTATTTGATTTATGAAGACAGGACATAGTCTGACTGTATACCACAACAAAATATCTGCAACTGCCATCATTTTTACTCTTCACTGAATAATGACTACAGTGCATTGGACAATGCACAACAGGACCTAATTGTCCACTTGGGTAAGCTATCTGGCACTGCCTTACGTTGAGACTAATACTTGGGAATTGAAGTAATTACTGTGCAAAATACTGCTGGCATTGAGCAGCCATTTCTTGCATGGCTTAGGGAGTGTGAAATTGCCGACTGCTCAAATACACTTTGTAGATATTATTTCATTTACTTGAAAACTATTTTTGTTTTGTTGATCAAGCTTTCCCAAAATGAATTCACTCATTTAATTTCTCAGTCAATGCCATCAGCATCATGGTTAAACTGGGGCTGCACAGAGTCATAGAACACTAGAGCAGAGAAACAGGCCCTTTGGTCCATCTAGTCTGTGTTGAACCATTGCCTTGTATCTCCATACCCATGGCAGCATAGTGTTTAGGTGCCAGCGAGGTGGGTTCAATTCCTGCCACTGCCTACGAGGAGTTGTACATTCTCCCCTTGACTGCATGGATTTCGTCCCTGTCCTCCAGCTTCTTCCCACAGTTCAAAGACATACCAGTAGGTACGTTAATTGGTCATTGTAAGTCATCCTGTGATTAGGGTAGGGTTGAAATCAGCGATTGCCTAGTCTGCCCTGTATCTCAATCGATCAACCAATAAATAAATAAATACCCCTCTTATTCATGTACCTATTCAAATTTCTTTTAAATGTTGAAATCAACCCCACATCTGCCACCTGTCCAAATTCTGAGAGAAGACGACCCCCCCATGTTCTCCTTAAACAATTCACCTTTCACCCTTAACCTATGACCTCTAATTGTACCCAATCTCAGTGAGAAAGCCTGCTTGCATTTACCCTATCCGTACCCCTCATAATTTTGTATACCTCAATCAAATCTTTCCCTCCCCCCCCCCCCAATATTCATTCCAGGGAATAAAGTCCTAACCTATTCAACCTTTCCCTATAACTCAGGTCCTCAAGTCCCAGAAATATCCTTATATATACTTCAAAATTATTGTACAATTGACATAACAAATAGCTTTGCACTCTCATAAAAACAATGCATTCCCTCTGCTGCCCAATCGGCACTCTTTAACATGCTTTTCTCTTCCACATTAGCCTAATGTGTTTGGGTGACACATTTAATTCATTATCATTGCAAACACTTACAATACTAATGACTTTCATGAGACTGTGTTAGTGAATCCTGCATAAGTAATTAAGCTGAATTTGCATTATCCTTCAACCCTTAGCAGGGGAAGCAACAAAGCAATATTAAAGTCATTTAATCAAATGGACACACCAGGTGACATGTTTCTAAAAGATGGCAAATTAAAATGTTCAGAATCAGAATCTGAATCAAAATCACTTTATTGCCAGTATGCAAAACATGCCAGAATTGATTATGCTTTGGTGCCAAGCATTAAACACAAGACAATACCATAACAGACAAAGCAATAACAACTGACAACATACAATAGTGCAAACAGCCATGGCCAATCAACAATTAGCAGAAAGGTCACATGTGCAAACATCAATAATCAAACTTAAATAAATGTGAACATATGAACAGACTCAATAATTATCAACAGAACAAGGAGAGCAGGAAAGACCTTTTAATGGATGTCATGCAGGGGCAATTTTGCTGAGAATCTGGATAGCTACAGGAAAGAAACTTCAGAGATGATGTGTAGTCCTGGTGCTGATGGACTTGTAGTGTCTCCTTGATGGCAATTTGGTGAATAGGTGGCCAGGGTGAGTAGTCAGCAGTAATTTTTTCCAACTCTTTTCTTCACTCTGGTGATGAACAGATATTTTAATGTTTGTAGCTGACAGCCTATGATCTTCTCTGCTGAGTGGACCACTCCACACAACCTGGACTTGGAGAGGGAGGAGGTAGTGGGAAAGCAAACAGCGATAGAGGAGGCCACACACTCTCAATAATGTCTGAGTAAAAATTCATCAGGATGTGTCCCGAGATGTCAAGTTTCCTAAGCTGGTGTAAAATGACAAATACAAGTTTTTTTGAACTGAAACCCTTTTTAAAAACATAATTCAGAGAAAACAGCAGGTATTGTACAGATGAAATTGCACATTGTTGTCTTTTGATAACAAATTATTGACCATGTTCTTCATGGTGGTCTTGGAAGAGCAGCATCAATTCTTCAACGACAGCATTCTATTAGGACTGTTAGGATGGGAAACAGCTTCTTACACCAGGCTGTAAGACTACGGAGCTCACTGCCACCACCCGGGTCTCGTTATGTATGAAGTGCCAATTGTGTTGTAATGTTTAAATGTGCATGTATGTTGTAAATATGCATTATGCTAAATGTCAGTCTTCTGCAAAATATTCTATTTCTTGTTAATTTATTTGTTGTGATATTACTTGATGTGTTGTGTGTGAGTTACACGTATTGTGTGAGACACCTTTGTCTGGAGGAACATTGTTTTGTTTGGTGGTAATACATTTACTGTATAGGATTGACTCGAATGAGCCTAGCGGAACAAATTTACCCAATACTGGGGAAAACTGATGTCCATTTAAAAACTGGAAGATTTGATGTCTAATGACTACAATGTTTTCCCATTGTCTATTTGAATCTTCGTGATGTTATTCTCCAAATCTTGAACCAGGCTTTGGCTTTAACCGCTCATTTCTGGTGAAGGGTTAAATGTTTAAAATTATATAGATGTGCTTGCTACTGGTTTAAGGCAAAGGACTTCCATTTTGTGCCCCTGCCCCCATGTTTATTGATAAATGCCCATGGTGCAGTTGGAAATCCAATTTTGATTTACTCATACAGTACATGAGGGGAACCCATGAACATTACCTCTCTTTTTGCACTGCTTATTATATATATAATATACTTATTGTAACTTATAGTAATTTTTTATAGTTTGCACTGTACTGCTGCAAAACAAAATATTTCATGCCACATGTCAGTGATAATTAACCTGATTCTGATGTAACAGTTGTGTAGTGGAGTCAAATGGAAGTGGGGTGGGGGGGGGGTATTGGCTATAGAGAGTTCTATGCTCCATATTGTATATGGATGGTGGGACAGCAGTGTCCCCTCCATCTTCCTTAGCCTCAAGAGCTTTTTTGCCTCCATTCAGTAAATGACATCTCCTGTCCCTTCCTTGACTTTGAATTGCTTCCAAGCCCTTTCTCTCTGTCACTGCTGTGACAGTCTTTCTCCCAACTTCCAGAGGTATGATCTCTTGATCCCTAGACTTTCCACCTGCCAAGGCACCAATCTGGCAGGCCACAGCCTGAGAAATGAAACTATCACCGTGGTGAATTACTGCCAACAGACTCAACAGGGCTGAGAAGCATCACCTAGTGTTTTCCTGAGCAATTACCCTTTGAAACCCCCCTTGTGAATATTGTGATCGAGGCCCCAAGCAAAAAAGATCTCTCTAATATATCAACCAACAGAGTTTATATCTCAGCCTACATTTATACTTCAGGCCCACTTTCTTTCAGGATTCTGTCCAATATATGTCAGTATTCAAGGCACTGTAAACTTAAAAACAGGAAACTCTACCAAATTGTAGCTGGGAAGCTCCAAGTAAAGATGCCCATTTCAAGGAAACTTTGCTGTAGGTGTAAAGGGGTGATCTAACAGTCTGAATGAGAATACTTCTTTCTAACAAAACCATGAAGAGGATTGATTATTACAACTTAATCCAAAGTATGAACTGATGACAGCTACCTCTGATTCAAATACCATGTGTTTCAAATCTGGTCCACTGCCAGGAAACATCAAACATGAGAAATTCTGCAGATGCTGGAAATCCGAAGCAACACACACACACAATGCTGGAGGAACTCAGCAGGTCTGACAGCATCTATTAAGTGAATAGATAATCAATGCTTTGGGCCAAGACCCCTGTGCAGGACTGGAAAGGCTTCTCCTTTGCCTTTCCAGTCCTGATGAAGGGTCTTGGCCCAAAACGTTGACTGTTTACTCAGCTGCCTGACTTGCTGAGTTCCTCCAGGATTTTGTATATCACTGTGATTATATTTCAGTTAACTTAGCAGAATCTTACAATCTCTTGCCAAAGTGCCCTTGCCCCACTCCCCACACACTGAGTCCCCTCTCCAAAATGGGAGATTTTCTTTCTGATCTTCTCTATGTATTACTTATTTGAAAGGGCAAAAGTTCTTGATTGTAAATCATATTGCGTATTTGTTCTTACACAGCACTGTGGGATTTTTAAAAAAGTTAAATATTGCAGGATCCGAAAATATTGGCTCTGTTAGTGCTGTCAATTCTATATAGGTTGGTGTTATTTGACTAACTGCTTTATGGGTTCACAATCAGAATCAGGATTATTATCACTGACATCATCATTATGTGCCAGGTGGGCGATCATGGTCTTTCACCGTGATTGTTCTCGGCAAAGTTTTCTATGGAAGTGGTTTGCCATTGCCGCCTTCTGGGCAGCGTCTTTACAAGATGGGTGACCCCAGCCACTATCAATACTCTTCAGAGATTGTCTGCCTGGCATTTGTAGTTGCATAACTAGGACTTGTGTGATATACACCAGCTGCTCATATGACCATCCACCACCTGCTCCCATGGCTTCATGGGGGGGTGGGGTGAGGCTACACCTTGCCCAAGGGTGACCTGCAGGCTAGGGGAGGGGAGGAGTGGCTTACACCTCCTTTGATAGAGACATATCTCCACCTGTCCACGACATCACTGACGTGTGAAATTTGTTGATTTGTGGCAGCAGTACAGTGCAATACATAAAATTTATTATGTTACGATGAGAATACATAAGGTTTCAAATCCATAGTGCAAAAAATAGTGAGGTAGCATTCATGGGGTCATGGGCTGTTGAGAAATCTGCTGGCGGAGGGGAAGAAACTGTTCCTAAAATGTTGAGTGTGGATTTTCCCTGATGGTTAGAATGAGAAGAGGGTAGGTCCTGGATGGTGAAGGCACTCCCTGATAGATTCTGCCATCTTGAGGCTGTGGGTTCAATGGTGGAGTGACTATTGGCCATGATGGAACTGGGTGAGTCTCCAACACTCTACAGGTCTTCATGATTCTGCGCATTGGTTCCCCCATATCAGAAATTGGTGCAATGTTAGCTTGCTCTCCGCAGTACATATGTAAATTTGCTAGGAGCCTTTGGTGAGATATGAAATCTCCTCAAATTCCTTTTGAAATACTGCATGGCGTCTTCATAATTGCATCATTGTTTTGGGCCTAGGCTAGATCTGCTGAGATGTTGACACCCAGGAACTTGAAGGTGCTCGCCCTTTCCGATGCTGACCCCTCAATGAGGACTGGCACGTTTTCTCCCTACTTCTTCCTGGAGTCAATAATCAATTCCTTGGTTTTACTGGCATTGAGTGCAAGATTGTTGTTGTGACACTGTCAACCTGCTGATCTACCTCAATCCTATATGGCTCCTGTGACAATGGTGTAACAATGTGTATAGAAAGCCCCAGTGACAGTGCGTAAAGAGGCTGTAGATAAATTAAAATACCTTGCCCCTCATGGCTCATGTGGTTACATCAAACATTCTGCAATAGAATTTGTGAGAACTTAGAAATTCATTGTTGACAAGCTTTACAAGTACACTCTGCTTTTGTTCGAGAGTATGTAAGGACTTGAGTATGGCTTTCAATTTTTAAAACTGTTGGGGTGTATTCTGGAGTTGGGTATATAGCAAATATTAATTTCACCAGCAATCAATCTTCAGATTTGAAGGTGGATTGCAGATTGAATTTAAAATACAGCTCAGAACAATTGGATCTCAGATGCCTGAATTTGGCCTAGAGTTAGTGGAGGTTAACATTCATTTTGGGTGTCTGGAGTGTGGGTGCAAAGAGTGAGGTGTATGCAAGCTATATGTAGTTCAAAGGAAGCATTGTAGATATATGGTAACTATAAAATAAGACCGTTGATATTTAGCATATAAATTGTCATGTAATATTGGGTCGAGCAGGCCTTTTTTACAGAAGTGTCTCAATATGATGGCTGTTGCTCATTTTTGCTGACTAAAGTGCATCTATATCTAGTTCAGTTCAGTTGAATATGCTGCATGCTGGTGTTCAGTTGTGCTCTGCACCATCCCTCAATAACAAACGCAACACATCCCAACACTTATGCCTTGGCAAACATATCGAATGTCCTCTTCACCACCCTATATACCTGTGCTACTACAGGGAGCTATGAATTTGCATTCACTCCAAGGTTTCTCTGAACCTCAACACACCTGATGTTCCTGCCATCTACTGTATATGTCCTTTCAGTATTTCTTGTCTCTAAATGCATTACCATAGAATTTAATCCAGCAAAATATATAATTCTTTCCAAATTTCCAACCATCTATGTCCATCTGTAACCTTCCACAACCTTCTTTGCTATCTAGTGTTCCACCAAGTTACAATGCTATCAACAGATTTACTAATCAGTCCAGGGTAACACACACACAATGCCGGAGGAACTCAAAAGATCGGACAGCATCTACGGAGAGGAATAAACAGTCAATATTTCAAGCTGAAAATTTTCATCAGGACTGATGATGTGTTACTAATCAGTCTGCCTACATTCTCCTCCAAATAATTTATATATACAGTACTGTGCAGAAGTCTTAGGCACATGAAAAATTCTGTAAAGTGAAGATGCTTTCAAAAATAATGAAAAATTCCTAAATATCAAAAAATATTATGAAGAGCAGTAACCAGTTTAAAAAAAAATATAAATCAAATCAATATTTGGTGTGTCCACCTTTGCCTTTAAAACTGCATCAATTCTCTTGGGTACACTGCTGTGCAATTCTATAAGAAAATAGGCTGGTAGGTCATTCCAAGTATCTTGGAAAACTTGCCACAGATCTTCTGCAGACTTCGGCTGTCTCGTTTGTTTCTGTTTCTCCAGGTAATCCCAGACAGCCTCAGTGATGCTAAGATCATCAAAAAACCCCACCACCACTACGCTCTGCTTCCTATCGTTGATTATCTTTGGTCCATTTTGTCAACACACATTGGATCCTATGTTCTTAACTTTCTGTGGCAGCTTACTAAATGGGACTTTGTCTAAAGCTTGGTTAATCTCCAAGTAAACTACGTCTTTCAATCCTTCTTCATTAATTTTCTCAATTATCTCCTCAAAAATTCAATGAAATTCAGGAGACAGGATTTCCCTTATGAAATGGATCGCAAAGTAAGGGAACATTGGATGATAAGAAAGGTTGCTAATTTAGCTAATTTTTTTTTTAAAAAAAGTATAAGGTAAGGTTTAGGAAGCTAAAATTGAACAGGGCTGTTGAGAAATAAAGAAGCCAGGAAAGAATTGAAGAAAGAAATCAGGAGAGGTAGGAAGGGCCATGAAAAGTCCCTATCGATTAAGATTATATAGAACCTCAAAACATTCTGTGCACACATCAGAAGCAAGATGATAATCAGGGCGAGGATGGGACTACTCAAAGATAAAGGTTGGAGCACATGTGGGAGAGCCCCAAGTGAATACTTTCAGTATACACCAAGGAGAAGGACATAGAGTTTGGTGAGATCAGTGTAAGGCATGATCGTATACTAGGACATTTTGAGATCAACAAAGAGGTGATGATGGTTCTCTTGATGAACATTAAGATAGTTATGCCTAATGAGGCATATCCCAGTTTATTCAGAAAGACAAGACTGTTGGAGCACGAGGTGGCACGTTTTTGGTAATTTTTAATGCAGATGGTTATGGAGTCTTGTTCATTGAGTTAATTCAAAACAAAGATCAGAAGATTTCTGGTTATTAAGAGAATTAAGGGTTATAGCAGGGGTTTCCAACCTTTTATATGCAATGGACCTATACCATTAAGCAAGGGTCTGTGGACCCCAGTTTGGGAACCCCTGGGATATAGAGAGAGTGCAGGGACATGGTACTGAAGTGAAAGGCCAGCCACAATCTTGCTGAATGGCAGAGCAGACTCAAAGGGTCAATAGTTCACTCCTGCTCCAGCTTCATATGTTCCAACACTTCTGATACAGAAACATTATTGGCTTTGTGAGAAACATCTGCAATCCTAGTTTTTTTTAAAATTCTCCTGGAATACTTGAGATGTATTTTTGCTTACTCTATTCTTTCCTGCAGCTCGTATTGTATTTACATCACATAGAACATTCTTCTGCCCTTCCTCATTGTGGATGTTGATCCAGAAATGCAGGACACGAGCTCATTTTAAAGAAGGGTGTATGTTCTTGGAAGGTTTGGCTTGTTCATGAGGATTCTCTTAAGTTTCTACAGATGCAGTATAGAAAGTGTCCTGACGAGTTGGATTGCAGCTGGTATGACAACTGCTCTACTTTGGACTATGGAACATGCAGAAAGTAGTAAACTGCCCAGTACATCAATAGCCTCGCCACTTCCTTCCATCTTCACTGTCTGTTGCATCAGCAAGTCTAGTTGTATCTTCATCGATGCTTGCTACCCTGGCCATTCTCTTTTCTTTCTTTTACTATCTAGGAAAAGATACAAGAGCCTTAAAGCCTGGATGACCAGATTCAAGAACAGCTTCGTCCCCACTGCTATCAAATTTCAATCACCTCTTTCAATTTGTAGGGTGGTACAGCAGCATAGTGGCTAGCACAATGCTTTACCATACAGGTGACCCAGGTTCAATTCCTGCCGCTGTCTGTAAGGAGTTTGTACGTTCTCCCCATGACCACATGGGTTTCTTCCGGGTGCTCTGGTTTCCTCCCACAGTCCAAAGATGTACCAGTTGGTAGGTTAATTGGTTATTGTAAATTGTCCTGTGATTAGACTAGGATTAAACTGGGAGTTGCTGAGTATCATGACTCAAAGGGCCTACTCCATGCTCAGTCTCTCTTAATCCCCTTCTTGGTGGTCTGACATGTTCCTGAACTTCTAGCTCTGCTGCCTCTGCTATTGTCACTTCAGCATTTCTTTTTGCACAATTTCAGTTTGCACTAATATACTTTGCACTTTTCTGTTTTGCTCTCATCACTCCATTTCTTGTTGTATTTCTCATTACAATTTATGCCCTTCACTCTGTAACCTTCACATGAGTTAGGAATTCATTGCATAGATACCTTGGTGCAGATAGCAAGAAACTTGACTGAACCTGAGATCGGTCTTCTCGATGTCAGAACATTTGAACTTTACTTTCTGGTATTGCTGTATAGTCATAGCTATTTCTCCAGCAATCAATATGCATATGGGGGCTTGAATGACAAGAAACAGATAGACATCTACATATAGATACTTGTATAGGAGGGGGACCTGCCGATTCAGCTCACTGGTCCATGAGGTTTATTCGTCTCTGTGCTGAACTGAGGCTGTGACCTGTCCCTGAATCAGTTGTGGACTCACTTTCTTTAACTTCAATCCCAAATACTATTTTGAATGCTATTTGCTTACTTTCATTGCTTGCATGATTTTTTTTCTTTTCCTACACAATTGGAGGTCTTCTCTTTTCTAAAGGGTTCTGTTGGGGTTTCTTTGTTTTGAGGCTGCCTGTAAGGAGATGAATCTCAAGGTTGTACAGTGTATACATACTTTGGTAATGTACTTTGAACTTTAGTATCAAACTTATAGCCTCTTTATCCTATTTAGGATCATTAACTCAGTTTTTCAAAAGAGACATTCTACTTTACGGTGCAGCTCTCTACCTTGGAAACTGTTCCTTCTTTCTTAAAATGCAATCCAGCAAATGAAAATTTTCCAATATATTTTTCATTCAATAAAAATGTTCCACCAGCTTTACTTGGCTTGAGTAAATGCACAACAATATTTTAGTCCAAATCATAAACACCAGAGGTTCAGCAGATGCTGGAAATCCAGAGTAACACACACAAAATGCTGGAGGAACTCAGCAGGTCAGGCAGCATCTATGAAGAGTAATAAACAGTTGATGCTTTGGGTGGAGTCACTTCATAGGTCCTATGAGGAGGAAAAACCAGTTGTTGTTTCAAGCTGAGACATTCATCAGGGTCTCCGTAGATGCTACCTAACCTGCTGAGTTCCTCTAGCATTTTGTGTGTCTTACTCAATATTTCAGTGCAAATTCTGTGATGAGACAAACAAGAAAGCTCTAATTGCCCTTTCATAACTGCACAATGTAAAAGGGACCAGTTTTGCCATGACGTTTCATTGTAATGCCCATCACATTGACCAATAGTACAACATTGCGAACCCTCCATACATTCTCTGGCTATCCATCCTATAGGGTGATGATGGCTCCTTTCAGTCAGTTAGTGGGGTTTGATATGTGCGTCCTGGAGTGGCTGTACAGGCTGATCCCTGACAGGCACTGCTTGCCACATACTTGGCAGGTGAGGCCTGGAGGGGCAGCAGGGGCAGAAGCTCTGTTGTGGCACTTCCTGTGCCTTTCCTCTGTTGCCTCTATGGGTTTGTTCTCAGCATCATCCACACCCTTTCTGATGGCGTCCTTCCACTGTGAGCGATCTTGAGCCAGATCCTCCCATGTTGAATGATTGTCAATATGTGCACTGGATGTACTGATCTGCTTATCACATCATTGCATTGTTCTGAGCACACGTATTCAATTCGCCATTGATTAAAATGTGATCCAGGGAACATAAAATTGACACAAAATGCTGGTGGAGCACAGCAGGTCAGACAGCATCTATAAGGAGAAGCACTGTCGACATTTCAGGCCAAGACCCTTCGTCAGGACTAACTGAGGGGAAAGATAGTAAGAGATTTGAAAGTAGTGGGGGGAGGGGGAAATGCGAAATGATAGGAGAAGACTGGAGGGGGTAGGATGAAGCTAAGAGCTGGAAAGGTGATTGGTGAAAGGGATACAGAGCTGGAGAAGGGAAAGGATCATGGGATGGGAGGCCTAGGGAGAAAGGAGCACCAGAGGGAGATGGAAAACAGGCAAAGTGATGTGCAGAGAGAGAGAGAGAGAGAGAGAGAGGGGAAAAAAGAGGGGGGAGAAAACTAAATATATCAGAGATGGGGTAAGAAGGGGAGGAGGGGTATTAACGGAAGTTAGAGAAGTCAATGTTCATGCCATCAGGTTGGAGACTACCCAGCTGGTATATAAGGTGTTGTTCCTCCAACCTGAGTGTGGCTTCATCTTGATAGTAGTCTTTTAAATATTGGTGAGACCCGATGCAGACTGGGAGACCATTTCGCTGAACACCTACGTTCGGTCTGCCAGAGAAAGCAGGATCTCCCAGTGGCCACACATTTTAATTCCACGTCCCATTCCCATTCTGATATGTCTATCCATGGCCTCCTCTACTATCAAAAAAGGGTTGGGAATTCCTGTTCTAAAAGAAACCAATGGGGAATAATTTTAAAAGTATCATAACAAAATAAAATTAATACTTCTACCAAAAATCAGGATTTCTGAAAATCCCAAAATAATCTTAATAATAGTATTTAGTCAGAGCATTTTACATTTACACATTAAATGTATATTACTACTTTATTTCAAATGAATGGTCCTGTTTTAGTAAAAATTGTTTTTGCTTAAATTTAATTCCAGCAGTACTGGGGTTTTCTTTGGATTTGTTAGTTATAATGAAGGGTCATCAAAGAAGGCCGAAGTTATAGCACTTGAATCAGGAGAGGAACAAAAGTAAGTGTAAATCCCTGGAGGAAAAAAAAGCTGTAAACTTTTGGATGTTGTAATTAATAGTATTATTACTACAGAACAAATCATTCTGTTGGAAAACATCTAAACTTACACTGTACAAAAAATGACAACCGCACTATTCATATAAAAATTATTACCAGCGGCAAATACACTCATTCACAACAGACCTTCTGACTATAATAACAGATGACAGCATGGTTAAAAGATTAACCACAATTTATCATTCTGACAGTTTCAAAACAAAACGTCATATACCATTTCCTTCAAGGTTAACTTGGCATTTCAAATTATTTGTTAAATTTGGCACTTGCTGTCTTTTTTTTGGACACCACTTCAAAAAATCAGTAGGAAGTCTAAAACGGGCACTTAGTTTTACCTGTTTAATTGTTTCATTAAAATTATTTTTGCTAAGGGGGCGCAAAGTTACAAAGTGTAGATTGGGTGGGCATATGTGATATAAGCTATTGGTAAGTATTCACTGAAGTCACCCCAATGCTGATGTATTTTAATGAATGCAGCAAAAGGAGGGTAGTGCCAGAAATAGAGGCAAGAGTAGGCCATCTGCCCCTCAACCTACCCCACCATTCAGTAAGATCATAAGTTGATAAATTTTTACTTTAGTCCTACTTTCCTGTACTAACCACAATCCCAATTCCCTTAACATCAAACATCTATCAGTCTTTAAGAAATAAAAATCATGCCAGATATAACAGGAAAGGCTCTGCACTAATTTTTTTATGTGTTATATTAATATAGATTGATATGTTAAATGTTATCTGATTAAATCAACAGACCCTCTGAAAAGCTGGTAACTACAATTTGCCAGGTCTTGGGTAGGAGCCTTTTTAAAAAAAAATTTTTATTTGAAGCTGTTACATCAATTGTAAATTAGTTTAGAATTAGTTTACACACAAAATCTTTTGCTCAATATGCCACTGGTGTTTAAGGCAACATGGAAAGTCCTCCATCTTTGACAGTGTTCATGGCTTCCTTCATCATGTCAGTAGCTTCCATTTAGGACAGATAAACCACATGTGTGTCTGTCTTACCCTGCAGTCAGCTCCTACACAGATAAATACGAGTTATCTTCCATTATTAATTGGATACAGTCATTTTCTATCAGTAACTTTAAGTTACACTCAACTTCAAATATAGTTACGAGAGGTATCCAGGAAATTTCCATTTGCTGACCCTCATCATCATGTAATGATTATCAAAATGATTAAGCTTTCGCCAGGAATACCAAGAGGACTACAGCCTTGAGAAAGTAAGGAGGCATGGGATCCAAGAGGACATCGCTTTTTGGATCCAGAACTGGCTTGCCCATAGAAGGCAAAGAGTGGTTGCAGATGGGTCATATTCTGCATGGAGGCTGGGGACCAGTGGTGTGCCTCAGGGATCTGTTCTGGGACACTTTTCATGATTTTTGTAAATGACCTGGATGAGGAAGTGGAGGGATGGGTTAGTAAGTTTGCTGATGATGCAAAGGTTGGGGATGTTATGGATAGTGTGGAGGGCTGTCAGAGGTTACAGCAGGACATTGATAGGATGCAAAACTGGGCTGAGAAGTGGCAGATGAAGTTCAACCCAGATAAGTGTGAGGTGGTTCCTTTTGGTAGGTCAAATATGATGGCAGAATCTAGTATTAATGGTAAGACTCTTGGCAGTGTGGAGGATCAGAGGGATCTTGGGGTTTGAGTCCATAGGACGCTCGAGGCAGCTGTGCAGGTTGACTCTGTGGTTAAGAAGGCATACGGTGTATTGGCCTTCATCAATCGTGGAATTGATTTTAGGAGTCGAGAGGTAATGTTGCAGCTACATAGGACCCTGGTCAGACCCCACTTGGAGTACTGTGCTCAGTTCTGGTTGCCTCACTACAGGAAGGATGTGGAAACTATAGAAAGGGTGCAGAGGAGATTTACAAGGATGTTGCCTGAATTGGGGAGCATGCCTTATGAAAACAGGTTGAGTGAACTTGGCCTTTTCTCCTTGGAGCGACAGAGGATGAGAGGTGACCTGATAGAGGTGTATAAGATGATGAGAGGCATTGATCGTGTGGATAGTCAGAAGCTTTTTCCCAGGGCTGAAATGGCTGCCACAAGAGGACACAGCTTTAAGGTGCTTGGGAGTAGGTACAGAGGAGATGTCAGGGGTAAGTTTTTTTACTTGGAGAGTGGTGAGTGCGTGGAATGGGCTGCCGGCAATGGTGGTGGAGGCGGATATGATAGGATCTTTTAAGAGACTTTTAGATAGGTACATGGAGCTTAGAAAAATAGAGGGCTATGGGTAAGCCTAGTAATTTCCAGGTAGGGATGTGTTTGGCACAAATTTGTGGGCCAAAGGGCCTGTATTGTGCTGTAGGTTTTCTATGTTTCTTGTCTTGTCATAGGGTTTGGAGGCTTGCATGCCTCAATAACCTAGAGAGCTATGTTAGCTGGAGTCAGGGCTTTATGCTTTGGCTCTTGCAGGGTCACCCACATCAAACAGGTCAAAGGGTAGAGGCCAGGCTCAGAGAGGTCCACTGGCCCTCCAGGTTTGGGGGTTCAGCTCAGGGCCAACAACTGTGACTGGTAAAAACAGAATTGTTACAGAAACAGTAATGAAGAATCCTTCCACATGTGAGAGCGATGGGATTCCAGGGTCTCCATCCAGGACTTGCATAACTGTCAGCAGTGAAAACTGAGTAACTGACATAATGAAGGAAGCCCTGAACATCACTAGAGATGGAGGACCTTCTTTGCTTTCCTAAATGGCAGTGGCCTAACAGGCAGTAGGGAGGAATACCTAGAGAATACTACAACCAGAAGCTTCAGGATGCAGTCTTGTGGTAAGTGTGAAAGCTAAACAAAAGATCTATTTACCGAACAAATGCATTGCCACTTTAAATGGATTTTGTGTCCAAAATGGTATAAGTTCATTCTCTTCAAAATCTAATTAAGCTCAACTGCTTCAACTGATATTAGTAATTATTCAAGTGAATATCTGCAGAGTAAACAGTTTTTGAGAAGTCAGTAAAAAGCACAATTTTTTTTTTGTTTTCATTTTTATTAATGAAAGTTGTAAATTCCTGTTAAGTGAATATGAATACTTCAATTATTTAATTTTACAATTCAATTGTAATGAAACATTACTTGACACTTATTTAAATCACAGCAAATTTAAAAGAATATAAAATAAATCATATTCATAAAACATTCCATTGTGATTAAAATGTGCAGGGGATTTGGCCAAAAGAATAGTCTTACTAAGTTTTTCTGTCGACCTCTGGTAATTAAATACAATTTTGACATTTAAATGACTATTCAAGTAACAGGAATTGACTGTACATCAATGATAAGTTCACTCTCCCCACTAGGTAAATGTTTATGGATATTAATATATGTTCATATTGTTAGATTTAACCCTTACACCACATCTGAATATTCCTTGCTGACTGTACACGACACAACCTCCTCACAAATAGTAACAGAAATTGTGTTAATACGCTTAACTCTTTGAAGTACAACTAACATTGAAATCATTATGATTTGCAACACATTTTAAGACTAGGGCAAATTAAAATGGATCAAAATATAGGGAGTGAAGTAAATTTATTAATTTACTACAATCATATGTAATACTACCTATGTTATCATGTACGTATATACATAGTTTTCTCTAAAGAGGAATAGATTAATTCTCATTGGGCCTTCTTGCTGGTGCGTAGCTGCAGACTCCAAGTAAGCTAGAAGGTACGATTGATTAATTGATTGACAGAATACTTAAAACGCACATCATGTAAAATAAAACAGCCTGGGGCTTTAAGGCTGTATGAGATCCCCAGTATCCTAAGGAACATATCAACTGGATATTGTTCGAAAAATACCTTATTTCAGCCTGCTTTGCACTTTAATTAATCCTTTTATCCACACAGCCCAACTCTGGTAATGGGTTGAGAGGGAAAGGTTTCCAATTGGGATTGCTTTTGTCTTCTCTCATTAATTCTCATCTACTTTAAGCAGCCCAATCTAGCAACCTGAGCCCATGTCTAGGACACAATCTATAGGCAGTCTGAGAAGATTAGCTCACTTATCTTTTTCCCTCAAAAGAAACGGCCTTGGTTCCACTTCAGCTTTGCCTCTGCGAAATGCCTGAGATGAGGCATGCAGAGCAAATAGGAAATAACAGCCAATTACCCAAGTGCTTCAACAACATGACACATTATGCTAATATTCCAGAGCAGAAGCTGCCATCCATTCCTATTTGCATTCAACACAATGGAAGATGCTTCATTCACCTAACTAGCAACACATTCTTTCTCATTGTTTTTCTTCTGTGTGGTGGTGGGGGGGGGGGGGGGGAATTGATGATCAAAAGATGCCTTTTTTTTTGTGCAGGGGGTAGGTTTGCTGTTTCTCTTTGAACTGACTTCCATGGGTTTCTTTGTTTCATGACTATCTGGAGAAGATGAATCTCAGAGTTGTATACTGCATGCATTACTTTCATAATAAATTAGCCTTTGAACCTTTGAACATTCCTATTTGCATTTAACTGAGGTGTTTCAATCAGATCACACCTAACTGGGAACACCTGGTGTTCATCTCAATAATCCCAACGTTAATGATATGTTTAAGTGGTGTAAGGGTTCAACCAAATGTACTGTTAAACATGGCAAAGTAAACCTAATGATTTTCCCCCTCAATTGAGTATTTTCACATTGGAAAAACATCCTCAATAAAGAATATGTGCTAAGAAAAGTTCTTTTAAAAAGAAATCTAGAATACATTCACTCAGATTAAAATGTCACTTACATATAAATTATAGGAAAGATGCACTTGTTAAATAAAAATAAAATGAAAAAACAATACAAATGAAAGAGGGATATTTAATAAAATTCCAAGCTATAACAAACTACAAAAATATAAAATGATTGCAGATATGGCAAAAGATATGAAAAAATGTTCTATTGCAGAGTTAAGAAGTTCTCTTTCACTGTTAAATGCGGAGGAAGTCTTAAATCACAATTCATAAAAAATAGGTAAGATGTTCATTGTGGAATCAGCACATGGCTTTGTAGCTGCTGGACTGAAAATTTACATCCTGATTCTGACTTGCTTTAAATACAAATGTACAAAATGTAAACCAAGACAGTTATAGAGAAATTTACAAAACCTTTTTTTAATAAAGACAAAATACAGTTCTAGTAAATGCTATTTTCTTAAATACGTGCAAGTAGCCATTTTCATTGATTTGCTATTGCGATACTCTAAGGAGACGCCATCTTGTTTCAAACGTCATGATCCCAGCCTCCAAGACAGACCTGAGAGGAAGTGGGGCAGCTCGAGCAAAGGAAACGGAGCAGCTCTGTCATGTGGAATGGTTACCCTACCAGGAACTGGCGCGTTCCTGCTAAAGAGTTCCAGCAAAATGGGGAAAACTGAAGAATACCAAGATTCACCATACGAACGATGAGCTGAGACTAGCTGTTTCCTCCAGAGTTTGAATTAGCTTGGTGATAATCCACATGATGATTGGAATGGGCCTTCACACTTGTAGTGCTGTTTGAATGATTATGATGATTCTGCAAAAGAGACCACAGCAGATGACTACCACAGCAGGAAACAAACATCATTTTTGATTGAAGAACACAATTAAATATTTTTCAATTTCTAATCAATTCAAGTTTAATTATCGTTCAACCATAGGTGAATACTCATGAATACAGTCAAACAAAACAGTGTTACTCTGGAGTCAAGGGGCAAAACACAGAACCAACAGTCACACACAGCACAAAGAAAACACAAGAAAGCAAGCACAAATGGTATCACAGTCACGCAGTAGAAGTGTCCAAAACACACCATCACAACTCCGACTCCAGCTTGGGCACTGGTACACCGCACCAACCCCCCCCCCACCCCCCCCCCCAAGTGACACCATAGCTTGAGGTCCATTCCTTGCACACACAAAACAACAAATGCATGTAGAATATCAGTAATACACAACAATGCATAATTTTGACAGTAATCTCGTACTGGAGAAATGCGGCTAAATTTTGGAAGGTAAAATGGAACCTTTTTGGGGCAAATATTCTGTTGCACCGTGGCCTGGTTTGGTAAGTTACTGCACTTCAGTCATTTGTTCTTGAAACATCTGTTCTTGCATTTATTGTTTTTGGTTTTTCTCCCCCCCCCCCCCCCCCTGCATGATGGGGTTTTTTTGGAGTTCCTTTGTTTCGTAGTTGCCTGTTAAGAGATGAATCTCAAGATTGTATAATGTATGCATACTTTGATAATAAATGTACTTCGAACTTAAAGCACAGCGTTAACCACTAGAGTTCAGCGACACTATGACAACCGTGATCACTTTGCACTAAAGTGAATTTCATGTTTATTTGTATGATTTATGCTATTTCCTGTAAAACTTGTATTTAATTTGTTTTTCTTGTGGATGCCAATTAAGTGATGCAACACGGCTGTGATGCTGCTGCAAGTATCTTGGAGAATTTATCACAGTTCTGCAGACTTTGACTCTCTCACTTGCTGTTGTCTCTCCAGACAGCCTCTATGTTGAGATCAGGGCTCTGTGGAGGCCATACCATCTGAAACTATCTATCTATCTATCCAGGTTGCCTAAGGCTTCTGCACAATACTGTATAATAAATAAATTAAACAAGTAGTGGGGGGAAAAAAGAGAAAAAGAAAAAGACAAAGAAGTAGTGCGGTAGAGATAATGGGTTTGTTGTCCATTCAGAAATCTGATGGCAGTGGGGAGGATGTTATTCCCCAAACGTTGAGTGTGTATCTTCAGGATCCTGAACGTTCTCCTTGATGGCAGCAATGAGTAGACAGCATCTTCTGGGTGATGGAGGTGCTGCCTTTTTGAGGAATTGCCATTTGAAAGATCAGACTTCCTTAAAAAGTGGCACTCACTTCTCTGCTGTTAAGAAGTGCCAGACTTCCCTGGTTCAGCATCGACAAAAGTAGTACAACAATACATAGGAAAGTTGTAGAAGGGAACCTCTGTTTAATACAAAACCCTGCAGCACCATTAAATAGTTTTTGACCTTTTAAAACCTCACTGTTCTAGAATGTTCTCACAATGAAGTGCATCATGGTCTGTGTTGTTCAAACAGGCAGCAGACTGCTTCCAACTTGAACTCAAATATAATTCAAAAAACAGCATGTTGGGTCAAAGTTATTATGTATGAATTGGGCCATAGTCATTATGAAACTTGGTGCTCTTCTACACACCATTATTGTAAGGTGTGGTTATTTGAGTTACTGTCGCCTTCCTGTCAGTTTGAACCAGTTTGGCTATTCTCCTCTGACTGACTGGATTTTTTGTTGTTTGCACCATTTTCTGTAAACTCTAGAGACTGTTGTGCATGAAAATCCTATGAAATCAACATTTTCTGAGATATTCAAACCACTCCATCTGGCACCAACATTCATTTCACGTTCAAAATCACTTGGTTCACATTTCTTTGCAATTCCGACATTTGGTTTGAACAAATGAATGTCTTGACCATATCTGCATGTTTTTATGCACTGAGTTGCTGCCAGATGATTGACTGATTAGATATTTGCATTAATGAGCAGGCATACCTGGTAAAGTGGCCACTGAGTGTATATCCCACTGGATTCACTTTCAAAACTATGGTTCATTGAAAACTTTGCTTACCGCTAAACAAATTATATTTGTTCTTTTGAAATGGTTCAGTTCCTGAAACACCATATCTAAATTTGCAAATTTTGTTCCCTGTGGTTGAGAGTCCATTTTGTTCTGCACCCTGCCTTCATAAAGCTTTTTCAGTTATGTCACATGTGTTTCATTGATACCTGTCAGCCATACTAATTGCTCAGGCCAAAGGCTCTCAAGCCTTTTTAACGCGATGTTCAAACATTGTCGTCTTTGGTTCACTATCTAGTTTTCTTATGCTGTAGATTCTGGTTAATTGGGCAGCTGCTTATTTGGGACAACTGTTAACAAAAAAAACTAATCGAGAAAATAACTGGGATTCCTTTTGTTTATTTGGGACACCACACTGCTTAATTGGGACAGGAGACCATTGCCAAACATTTTCTAACTAGGATCAGTCACGTGGACTTGTGTGGCCGTTGGACACACACCGTGCTGAGAGCAAACAGTTTTTAAACTGTTTTTAATTCCAATCCTGCCAAAGATATATATATATCTCTTTTTTGTTGCACAGCACTGTGTTTGTCAATATGGAGTGGAGAGCAAGTTTGTAAATCTGGCGGGAGCAAAGGATGATGAGTGGAGCACTGCAGGTGTGTGGGACAGATGGCAAAGAAGTGCCAAGGGTGGGGTGCAGACACCCAGCCATGAGGCACCAGGCAAGGTCATTTGATTCCACACAATTGGTTTATTGATGATTACAGAATGTCTCTCTGGTGCTTCCCTCTCCTCTCCCTGACCCTTTCCCATCCTTTGTCCACAACAGAGACCCATATCAGAACCAGGTTTATTATCACTAATATATGTCATGTAATTAGTTTTTTTGGGTGGCACCAGTACAGTGCAATACATAAAATTGCTACAGTATTGTGCAAAAGTCTTGGGCACCTTAGCTATACATATATACACCCTTCTACCCTGGGATTAAATATCTGTGAACCTTCATTTTATTTATGTTCTCCATGATTTTATGAAGTCAAACACCTACGCTCCGGGGGGGGGGGGGGGGGGGGAAGATCCTCAGCCTATCAAGACCCTCCTTACACCTCCAGTCCCAGTAATATCATTATGAATCTTTCCTGCACCCTTTTTGGTAAAATGAGATGGGCAAACAGAATACTCCCATGATGGTCTGACCAACATCTTGTACAGTTCTAACACAAAATCCTATGAATTACTTTTACTCAGGAACAAAATGTTCTGCTGATAAGATAGAAGTAGGAAAGTTGTTTCCATTGGTGGGTGAGACTAGAACTAGAGGATATTACCTCAAGCTTCAGGGGAGAAGATTTAGGACAGATGAGGAGAAACTGTTAGGCCCAGAGAGAGGTGAATCTGTAGAACTCTTGCCTGGGGAAGCAGTTGAGGCTTCTTCACTAAATATATTTAAGGTACAGTTAGATAGATTTTTACATAGTAGGGGAATTAAAGGTTAGGGGGAAAAGGTAGGTAGATGGAACTGAGTTTATGGACAGATCAGCCATGATCTTATTGAATGGTGGGGCAGGCTCGATGGGCCGGATGGCCCACTCCTGCTCCTATTTCTTGTGTTCTGCTGTTCAGAATAAAGCAGATGGCCAACAGCTGAAGCTCAAATCCAACACCACAATGTCCTGTACATCACAGACTAACATGTAGCGTAGTGGTTTAAGTACCAGCGACCTGGGTTCAATTCCTGCTGCTGTCCTGGAAGGAGTTTGTACATTCTTCCCATGACTGCATGGATTTTTTTCTGGGTGATCTGGTTTCCTCCCACTGTCCAAAGACGTACCAGTTGATAGATTAATTGGTCATTGTAAATTGTCCTGTGACTAGGCTAGGATTAAACCGGGGGTTTGCTGGGTGGCACAGTTCAAAGAGCCAGAAAGGCCAATTCTGTTCTGTTTCTCAATAGAAAAATAAATGTCCACAAGATTTGTTGCAGCTTGAATCTGTTCCAGACAAATACATAATCATACTTGGAATAAATTTATTTGTTTCATTACTGTTTTACATATGTTCTCATGGTGTATTTACAGATGCCTCCTTTATGTGTGTATTTGCATTTAGTAAAATTATAACATCCCATGGCTGGCCACAATAATAACCTTAACTACATTTGTGAGATTCAAGGGTGCATTTATTATCAAAGTATGCAACTCTGAAATTCTTCTTCTCCAGATGGCCACACACACAAGAAAGGAAGAACCAGTAGCATGCTCATCAACCCCAAAATGGACAAAGATGGAACGTGCATAATCGATCCCCAAATCCCCTCCCCCATACATAATAAAATGAGAATGATTGGGTGAAAAACTCAGAATATAAAAACAATAAATCTGAAAGAAATGTCCATAATCCATATCCAAAACATAGAAAACCTGGGTAACATTCTCCGGGCTCAGCAACAGGCCTTTCCCTTTCTGTAGAGTGCAATTCCCTCAATGATCAAAAGGCAGTCTCCCCTCTCTGGCAGGAGAGCGATTCCCACCAGCGATCAAAAGGCAGTCTCTCCTCTCTGGCAGGAGCGCGATCCCACCAGCGATCAAAAGGCAGTCTCCCCTCTCTGGCAGGAGAGCGATTCCCACCAGTGATCAAAAGGCAGGCGGTTGGCGCTCACCTTCTGCATTTGCCTCAATGTTTCAATCTCCCTCGTCGCTTTAATCAGCAAACAAAGGAAGCTTTAATCGGTTAAATGGGGTCAAACATCGGCTCTCAGCCCTCTTGCCAGGAGGTTCATGCACTCTCCCTCTGCCTCCTGGAATCCCCAAACGATCTCCAAACTGCAAATCAAAGGCTCAAACAGTTCCAGAGTCACATTCAAGATGAAAACATAAAAGTTATAAAGAAAGTGAAATGCATGGTTTCATGATCTATCCAGAAGATGTCAACTGAAGGAGCGTTGTACACAGATGCCATCCTGATTGGAAGTTGATGAGAGTTGATGTTGATCTTCTTAAGCTGGGAGTGGGAGTGGGGATGAGCTCCCATTATCTATTAATTGCTTCCAATGCCATGCGCCTCAAATAGCTTCCACAACCAAGTCCACCTCCTGGCCTTCACATGTGGCCTAGCCATTAAGTCCAGCGGAACCTTTTTTACTGATGGAAGAAGGGGCAAAGGTGGGTCACTGCCGCCTTAAAACCCGTCACTTCGGGCAGGTGGGACTCTTCAGCTATGGTTGGCAGCTCATCTGGGAGAAGGAAAACTCTGATCTCAAACTTCTGCTGCCTCACTCAGGGAAGGCTTCAGGAGTAAATCTTGAGAGAAAAATCAAGAGCTGGAGTCCCTAATGCAGTCCTACGTTGAGTTCAATGCTGACTGGTAACTCCTGCGATGCTGCTGGTGTCAAGCTGTATCGGTCTCTGCTGTCCCTTTGGGTTCATCAGATGCACGGAGAGGGGAAGCTTCCTACATGGGCAACAGCCTGGTCTCTATATTGCACTGCCCAGGCTTGTGTATCTAGACAGCTAGGACTCACATCTATGGTTGACCCTGATCAACAGAGCTCGTCATCTTAAGGGATAAAGACACAATTTGCATGATCAGACAAAAACCATTGTTATTTTATGATAAGGGCAGAAAACCCCCCATCAGTTCTTCAAACCCTTCATGCTATGCAACATACCTAGGCTAATTTGTCTCACAACCACATTCCAGCCACCCCACCCAAAGTACATATCTCAATTTTAGTTGCAAATCTAACATGTCTGATAAATTGCTTTTTGGAATGATGGCAGTTAGTTGGAGTATGTTTAGGGAGGAGACTACTGAGTGCTTCAAAACACTGCTACACTTTTATGAGATTTATCAGAGACTAACTTACTGTGTTGTTCTATATCCCTTCATTTTTCAGTACCCAATTTCAGATTCAGATTCATTTATCACACATAGACCAAAACATATAGTGAAATGTGTTCTTTTGAGATAACAACCAACACAACCAAAGGACCATGAGCGTCACCACACGTTCCAGCACCAACACTGCATGCCCACGATCTGTAGAGAACAACAACAACAGCAAAAGAAAACACTTTCCTCCCTCCCAGCTGCCCACTCACACACACTGACAGCCTTCCAAGCCCAGGATAGATTGTCATCGGCCTCCAGACTCACAGTAATTGGGCCTTCGACTTCAGGGCTCTGGCCTTTGCGCTTCAACTTCCGGATTTCAAATAAAGCTTCGATCTTCGGTGTCGACCCAAGACTCATCCGTGACACTAAACGATGACTCTGGGCACATTTCAGGCTTTGGATGCCAGATATTCCAATGACCAGGACCCCAAACACTGGGCCTCCAATTCCAGTCGTGCTGACTCACAGATGTAGGGGGTCACTATTGCTCATCCCCACACAGAACTACAACCCCGGAACATGCCAATAACTTGCTGACCTGGGGTGGGGGAGGGCCTCAAGCGTTTATCTTCGCTGGTCTACTGTCCCCTCATCTGTCCACAGATGCCCTTTATCTCATGCTGGCCTTCGAACGCCATGTCTAGACTCTGGCTTAACCTCTAATTCTCCAAAATCCCTGTTCCTAAACCCTAAGGTGAACCCTAACTCCCCTCTCTGTCCCCAAGGCTAACCCTACAAACCAAAAGAACAACTAGGTCCAAGCCTCAACCTTAACAAAGACCGCAGATCGGTGCCACCTTGGCCAGAAGTTCACACCAAACTCCAACCTTAGTATTGTTCAAAGTACATTTATTGTCAAAGTATATATACAAAATATGACCTTGAGGTTCATCTCCTTACAGGCAGCCACAAAACAAGAAACCCAATAGAACCCATTAAAAAGAAGATTAACAAACATCCAATGTGCAGAAAAAAATCATGCAAACAATAAAAGTAAGCAAATCATATTTAGAACTGAAGTTCATGAAAGTGGGTCCACTACCACAGAGCCAGTCATCACTGCAGCTGATCCAGGAGCCTGTTAGTTGCAGGCCATAGGTTCAGTTCAGGACAGAGATGAGTAAACCTTGTGAAGCAGGGAGCTGAACACCAGCCCACACCTTGCCTCTGGCCCCAATACCTCAATCTTTTAAAACCTGGCCCAGAGCTTAAATCGGACAAATTGTCACTTGATAATGCAGAGAAAGGAAGTTGTCATATCTTTACCCAGTTAACTTTATATTTTAAATGGAAAAAAACTACTTAAGTTTTAGATTAGAAGTTCAGATAAACTAAAGAAGATCTGCCATGCCCGCATTGATTCTTACTAATGTTTATCTGTGCACCACAGAAAGGATTCTGTCTGAATGGCCAATTGCTCTGTAAGAAAGTGCAGAGGGCTGTGGACATAGCACTGCACATCAGAGGAACCAGTCTCCCCTCTGTGAACTCCGTCCATACCTGTCGCTGCCTCAGTAAAGCAGCAAGCATAATCAAAGACCCAGCCAACCCGGGCATTCTCTCCTCTCTCGCTTCCCATCGGACAGAAGATTAAAACATCTGAAAGCACGTACCACCAGGCTTCTATCCACTGTATCAGACTCTTGAATGGACCTCTTTGCACAAGTAGATGGACTCTTAGCCTTACAGTCTTTTCGTTATGATCTTGTTTACCTGTACTGTACTTTTACAATAGCTTTTACACTTTGTTTTGCATTGTTATTGCTTTACCTTATTCTAGATCAATGCGATGAGTAATGATTCTATTGATTGATTGATTGAAATACACCGTGGAATAGGTCCTTCTGGCCCTTCGAGCCATGCCACCCAGCAACCTAGCTGAATCACAGGGCAACTTACAATGGCCAATTAACCTCCCAACCAGTACGTCTTTGGACTGTGGGAGGAAACCAAAGAAATCGGAGGAAACCTATGTGGTTATGGGAGGATCATATGAACACCTTACAGGCAGTGCCGGGAATTGAACCTGGATTGCTGGTACTGTAAAGAGTTGTGCTAACCACTATGCCATGTACCACCTGATTTGTTGTACATAAACAATATGTAAGACGAGCTTTACTCTGTATTCTGGTACACGTGACAATAATAAACCAATATCAAAGGAACCACGTCAGTGCCTTTAGCTCTTCACTACTAAATTATTGCTTTACCACGGAATGTTAATTATACAAATCACACAGTCCACAAACTAATCTGTTGCAAAATAAACTTTGATCAAAAATGAATTGTACATTGAAGCACACGGTGTTAATTTTCATCTATGGATGCTGCAATTAGAGGGCAGTGTAGGTCTATTAAACATTTCCTGAGGCGTTACCACAAGATGGCACTAACGGGGCTCCATTATGGTTTCTGCCCTCTCATTTACTCATTAATCTGACTGTTGTAATTAAACCAATATTAGCTATTAACTTCCTGATAAAGATGAAGGGACCCAACAGTTTATGGTCTTAAGGAATTTTAATTCCCTTAGGTTACTACAAATCACCAGCATCAAAATTCTGGTAGGCAATCTGAAGCAGATGGAAGCAACAGCTGAGGAACTTCACTGGGTTGAGTCTCTCACCTGCCGCCGGAACAGTCTTTGAAGTAGACTTCGTTTGGGTGGTTCAGGCAGATAACTCCTATCGAGGTCCTGAGGTAGACTTCCATTTGGACCAAATACATTCAGTTCCTTAAAACATTCAGTTTCTATCATCTGCAGGGAACAGAAGAAAGAAATATAACTAACTGAACAATAAATCTTAACAGTAAATCTTCAAAAACTTTATTCAAATTGCTAAATCTATGTCAACAAACTAATCAGTGTACTTGTTGTTCGCCGTCCACATTCTCATTAACAATCCTTGACACAAGTCAGCCAATAAAAATGAAAAATATATATCAGCTTCAGTTTCCTGGGTGTCAACATCTCAGAGGATCTATCCTGGGCCTAACATCTCAGAGAATCTATCCTGGGCCTAACATCTCAGAGGATCTATCCTGGGCCTAACATCTCAGAGGATCTATCCTGGGCCTAACATCTCAAAGGATTTGTCCTGGGCCCAACATCTCAGAGGATCTGTCCTGGGCCTAACATCTCAGAGGATCTATCCTGGGCCTAACATCTCAGAGGATCTATCCTGGGCCCAACATATTAATAGTCACAAGAAGACATGACAATGGCTATATTTCATTAGGAGTTTGAGAAGATAGGGTATTTCATGAAAGACTATAACAAATTTCTACAGATGTACCATGGAGAGCATTTTGACTGGTTGCATCACCGTCTGGTATGGAGAGACCAATGTGCAGGGTCAGAAAAAGCTGTCGAGGGTTGTTATCTCAGCCAGAGTCATCATGGGCACTGGCCTCACCACCATCTTCAAAAGGCAGTGAATTAAGAAGGTAGCATTCATCACAAAGGACAACACAAATTTCTCAGCAAACATGAGTGATGATAAACCTGATTCTGATATGGGTCTCTATTATGGACGGAGGGTGGGAAGGGAGCAGGGAGAGGGGAATCATGGTAGGGAAAAGGGAAGCTGAGAGAGGAGGGAGTGGGAAATGTAATGATTAATAAACCAATTGTTTGGAATCAAATGACCTTGCCTGGTGTCTCAGGACTGGGTGTGTCTGACCCATGCCACCCCCAGCCCCTGGCACTCCTTCTCTGCCAGGATGTCAGCGTTGATTCCAGTATTGTGAAAACTGCGATTTCCATGTGGAAATCTCAGACTCTTTCACAGATGGTCCCGGAGGTGATTGACAAGCTGGGTGAGTGGATAGTTTCTGTAGTGAGGTGCCTTTATTGCTACGACCAGGAAGAAGGGTTGACTCCGAGTGCACAGTAGTGCTTATCATTAACTGAGGAGTTAAGTAAATGGATAAACCTTCTGGAGTTTGATGTGTCAAAGATCATTTACGGTTTATTTCTGCCTAAATGAGGACAGGTTGTTCTGCTGTGAAGCAATAGTTATGTTCTTGAGAAACCTTACACAAAATAGCATAACAGCCTTCAAAGTACAGATCTAAACCGGTTTTCCCAACGGTGATTGAGCTTTAACCAGTGCGGCCACATCAAACAAAATCATGTTCCCTAATCCATCAATCATGTTATAACCAAGCCTCAGAAAGGGAACGTGCGTTTGAGCATCTACAGCACCTTTATGCCATGGACCCCTACTACTAACTGAGGGGTCTGTGTCCCCAAGTTGGGAACCTCTGACCTAGAGTTTACTTTTATACACAAACATAAATGTCTCTGCAGTACATGTGTAAATGATCACCATTGGCAACAGCAGAAGATGGTGGCCACTTAATTAATCTCTAATGATGGAATCCACGGCCAGAACTGGTACGTGAACACAAAAGGTACTTAGACAGATACACGGATAGAAAAGCTTTTGAGGGGTATGGGCCAAGTGGGCCAAACGGGACTAGGTTAGGTGGGAATCCTGGTTGGGATGGACAGACTGGAGCGAAGATCCTGTAACTGTGTACTATGAGTCTAATGTCATGATCGCTACACACCCAGGTGCAGAATTCAACCATGTTTCAGCTTTAATCATTTCCAGGAGGACCACAACCTTGTCGCTGGGCTCGGAGGCTTGTGTGCCTCAATGACCCGGAGAGCTATGTTGGCTGCAGTCAGGGCTTTATGCTTTGGCTCTTGGTAGGGTCACCCATGCCAAACAGGTCAAAGGGTAAAGGTGGTCCACCAGTCCTCCAGCTTTGAGGGTTTGGCTCAGGTCTAACACCGCTGACTGGTCAAAAAACAGTTGTTATGGAAACAGCAATGAAGAATCCTTTTATACAAACGGAGATGGAGGAACTTCATTGCTGCCCTTAACACCAGCAGCGTAATGGGCAGTAAGTAAGTCAGCCTTAATCAACTGGCTTTTACAGTATAGTTTTTTTAGACAGGGTGGTTGATTCTATATTTTATTCTGAATAGAGGCTATTACGGGCTTTACATTTATCTTCATAACACTGCACCTGTGAGTAACTAACATGATGAAAGAAAAGCTGTCATATGTGTTAAATAGCAAGCTAACATGAGGGATACAATCTTTCTTTCAATGCATCCAAATTCAAAAGGAAATGGTCTTCAGCTCACCTCATTTTGCCAGGGAATAGAAACACAGCCAGTCGCAAACTTTGAATAGAAATCGTCATCTGTCTGATCGAGGTTCACCCCCTTCACAGTGGAGAACTGTTCAATATCCAGCACATCTTTGCAGTAGACAGCTCGTGGCTGTTGGAAGAATAACAAATATCATCAGATCTGCCATCGTTGCCACAAAATAGAGAATCAATGTCAGACTTCAATGTGTTTGCAAACAGAAGAAGCACTTTCGATGTTTTTTTAAAGTCAGAATCAGGTTTAATGTCACTGGACTATGTCGTGAAATTTGTTGTAAGCTGCAACCACAAAATAAAAAAACTAAAATTTACAGTAAGTATATATAAATATTAAAAAAGTTAAATTAAATAAATAGTGCAAAAAGAAAGAGAAAAAAGTAGTGAGGTAGTGTTCACAGGTTCAATGTCCATTCACAAATCTGATGGCAGAGGGGAAGAAGCTGTTCCTATTTTCGCCAAGATTAATGCTGAAGTATAGCAATATATTTTCAGTGAAGGAAAAGAGAAATTGCTGGATTCCACAGTGTTGCAGCCAATGAATGTATAATTTAAAACAATGGTCTGTGGCATGTTCTGCTAAAACCTTTATATAGCTGAAGGCAGTCTGAAGGGTAGATTTCTTTGCACGATAGGATCCAAATGGAGGGAGGATTTAAGAACAATATTGCATTGTGCTCTGTAAAAAAGCCAACAAGTTATGATTTATGAATGTAAATACTTAATCACTTCCCTTTCAGAATGGCCATAGCACAATTCCCCAAAGCAGCTGCGTTTGGCTTCTAATAGTTTCCCCTTATACTAGAAGAAAACTTCTCTGCGTACTAAATTGCACTGAATGAGGCATTACATCAGTGGGCATGATAGCAATCCAGTTTGGAAATCTTGTGGTTTTATGAGGTGTTGTTTGGATTACTGTTAATGAAACTGCACTGACTGAGCTCATGTATATGCTGAAAATGATGGGGCTGTACTAAATAATGATCCATAATGAAGGCTAAAGAGGAAATGAATACAGGGTTGAGCTGAAATATGATTCCGGCATGTTATGTCTGTTAAATAGAAAACAGTACCATCCTGGAAATACCTCTGAGAGAAAAGCTAAACAGCTGTCAAACCTTTGGCAGTGTTTAAGTATCTAATAAACTGTAGAAGTTTTAAAATTAATTAACTAAAAGCACTTACAAAGAAGCAAAAGCACTTATAAAGAGTTAAAAACATAATGCTAATTTTAAAATAGTTTGCTTTGAACAACAGTTCCCTTTCCAATGTTATTTATGTTTTAGATATACAGCACAGCATTAGGCCCTCTGGCCCTCTGGCATTTAGTGGCCGTCCAATTACGTCCTTGTGACCAATAACCTACTAACCTGTGTGCCTTTGGAATGTGCGGTCACATATCCCTTACAGACTGCGGCAGAATTGAACACAGGTCGCTGGAGCTGTAATAGCGTTACACTGACCATTACACTACCGTGCCGCCAAATATGCGCAACCTAGTGCCTGGGCAGGTACTGGGAGTTCAGGAATCACTGAGATCTAGCGTGCAGTGAAATGCCCTGGGAAATCTTTGATTTGGTAAATGCCAGTGGTCTGTACGTTCACCAGCAAAATCTGAGGCACCTTGTTCAATGCATTTGTAAATAACCCTTCAAGCAACGCATCGCTACTTACATCAGGTACAAATGGAGGCTCCATGATGCCCGCTTCTAATCGTTTGAAGTTGATATTCCTGAAGAATGGATTTTTCTTCACATCTGAAGCACCACCTCCTGTACAGCCTAGTCTTTGCTTGGGGTCTTTGGTTAGCAACTATTGAGGAAACAATCAGTGATCTTACATCTGCACAGCTTCACTGAATCTATAACTACCAGTTTTTCACACAGAAGAAAAATATTAACATATTCACAGTTGTGTACCTGTCATTTATAATCAAACACTAAATTCTTCCAAAAATGTAAAATGAGTGGCACACATTTGTGTGAATCATCTCACATTAGTTCCTACTACACACACGAGAGTTTTGACACATTGAAGGAACAGTTAGCTTTGGCATAATGTACTGAATTAGAATCAGAATCAGGTTTAATATCACTAGCATATGTCCTGAACTTTGTTGCTATGCAGCAGCAGTACATTACAATACATAAAAACTGTAAATTACAGTAAATATGTACATATTTGAAAAAGTTAAATTAAGTAAGTAGTGCAAAAAGAGAGAGAAAAAAAGTAGTGAGGTAGTGTTCATGGGTTCATTGTCCACTCAGCAATCAGATGGCAAAGGGGAAGGAGCTGTTCCTGAATCATTGAGTGTGTGCCTTCAGGCTTCTGTATCTCCTTCCTGAGATCAGGGTAATTGCAACAAGCAAAGTTCTCTGTAATGTAGAATTCTAATTATGTCATGTTAATGGATGAAAATGTTATTCCTTCAGTTTTTCCTGTTTATGTTTTGTTGTCACAGTTCATGCCAGTTCCCATTTACAATTTGTTCTGTCTTTTATGAAGTGGGATCTATACAAGTGGGAAGAAAGAGCTGATTTTCATTAGCTACTTCTAAACCTCTAAATACTTATTTTTTAAACAGTTCAAATTATCCTTCAGTGATCATTGAGTAAACAGTGTAACACACTGATGTTTTCGATTTCCATGTAAGTACACTACTGTGTAAAAGTCTCAGGCACCAGCATATAGCTATGGTGTCTAAGACTTTTGCACAGTACTGTATTTGTCAATGTGAAGTGGAGTTTGTAAATCTGACAGGAGCAACGGATATTGGGAATGGTGAGGGTGGAGGGGTGTGGGACAGGCGGCAGAGAAGGAGTGTCAGGTGCGGTGTTGAAGTGGGTGCAGACACACCGAGCCCTGAGGTACCAGGCAAAGTCATTTGATTATAAACAGTTGGTTTATTGATCACTACAGAATGTCTCTCTGGTGCTTCCTGCTCCCTCCCCTCTCCCAACCATGATTCCCCACTCCCTGCCCCCTTCCTACTCTCAGTCCCCAATAAAGACCCGTATCAGAATCAGGTTTATCATCACTCACACACATCATGAAATTTGTTCTTTTTGTGGTGGCAATGCATAAGATTACTACAAAAGTCTCGGGCACCCTAGCTATACATATGCACAGGACTTTTGCACAGGAGCATTAGTAAATTGGGTGGTGTGGGTGACTATGGATAACTGTATTTTGCCAGTTGCTCAAAGATCCCTTTGCCTATTAATTACCAGTTTTCAGTCTGAAAGTCAGTATTGCTAGATTATTCTGAAAAATATGATAGTGCACCTAATGCAAAGATTCTTCAGCTTAAATTCCAATTGATGCAGAGGTCTTGGGTCAAAACTAGAGCAACAGGAGGTCATTTGTCCTCTGAAGCCTGACCATGAATGATTCAATCTTCGGCCCAATTCTAACTCCTTGCCTGATTTCCGAGTAACCTCGTCATATCCAATGATAACACCCACAACCTCTGGCATGGAGGCATCCAAACATAGAAACAGGATGTATGAAACGGGAGCAAAAATTTACCTGAGACTTGGAACCTGCTCTGCCACTTCACAAGACTGTGGCTGATCTAACTCAACACCCATTTCCTGCACAGTTCCCATGCCCTTTGATAGCTTTAATATCCAGAAATCTCTACATCAAAAGAACTCAGTATCAATCTCCTTAATTCCCCATAGTAATTCCAAAGATTCACCATCGTCAGTTTAAAGGAATTTCTTCTCACCTCAGTTCTAAAAGGTCTACCTCTTATTCTACAACTCATGGTTCCAGATTCATCAGTCGGGGAAAGATTTTCATTGCAACCAACCTGGTGAAGACCTTGCAAGAAGTTTGTAATTTTCAATGAGATTTCATCTATTTTTTCTGAACTCCAAAGAATGCAGGTCTAATCTGCTTAAACTTTAAATCTGCCATCTTTGGAACCAGTTTAGTGATCTTTGCACCATCCCTCTAAGGCATGATGCACAAACTATGTAACCACATGAGAGAAGACATTCTTCTTCATCATAGTTTTTCATGATTAAGCTCCTATACCAAGGCTACATTCCTGAGTTCTAGAGTAATCAAAGGGATCTTGGAGAACATATGCATTGATTACTAATAATTAAGAAAGGCTTTGAGAAACAGCAAATCAAAATAAAAAATCCTCGTTACCCAAAGCAAAGTAAGAATATGGAACTCCCTGCAACAGGAGTGATTGAAGTGAATAGTTCAGATACACTTAAGGGAGCACCTTGGCTACATCCACAATAAGGAGGATTTCTCAGTGCCCAACTGTTTTAATTCCACTCCCCATTTCCATTACAATACATTGGACCATGACCTCCTCTACCGCCATGATGAGGCCACTCTCAGGTCAGAGAAGCAACACCTCACCTCATTTTCCGTTTGGGTAGCTTCCAATCTGATGGCATGAATATTGATTTTTCCAGTTTCCAGTATTTCTCCCCCACCTTTTTTTTTGATTCCCTGTCCTGGCTCCCCTCTTATCCCTTCTCTTTCCCTCACCTGTCTATCATTTCCCCCTGGTGCCCCACCTCCTTCTCTTTCTCCCATGGTCTACTCTCCTCTCCTATCAAAGTAGTTCTTCTTCAGCCCCTTCCCCACCCTCCTACCACCTCCCTCACCTGGCTTCACTAGGTCACCTTCCAGTTCCACTTTCTTCTCCTCCACCCACCTTCTTAGTTTGGCTTCTTACTCCTGTTTTTTCTGGTCCTGTGGAAGGATCTCAGCCTGAAATGTCATTTGTTTATTCCTCTCCATAGATGCTGCCTGACCTGCTCACTTCCTTCAGCAGTCTGTGTGTGTGTTCCACTTAAGGAAGGCTTGATAAAGGTACAAGGAAGAAGGAATAGAATGCTGTGCTGATAGATTTAGGTGCAGAAAGACTTCGGGAGGCGTGAATCGAGCACAAATACTCAACAGGACCTGTAGGGTCGAATGGCCTGTTTCAATGCTGTTCCTCCTCCAGGTGATCCCTATGTTTCTAGTCAGAGCATAGCCCTGTTCTTATAATCCTTTACACCGTGGATCAATGGGATGTTCACAAACATCACTGCCTAATAAACACTGCTATTTCCTTGACATTGTGCTTAAAATCATAATTTCCTAACTACAAGCCTAACAAATATAATTAATTTAAGTACAAACTTTTCTCAGGATGTCTAGATGCCCTTAAGAAAAGGGTTGATTGATCATTAAGGTATTAAAATATTACAAAGGAGCTTACTGTGGTGTACTTAATACTTCAATAATACTTAAGTAATCTTGCTGTGTATTGGTTGAGCAAGCATTCTTGTTCATCTAAATAATTCATTACAGGTTATATGTATAAATATGTGAATCACATACACTATCACACTACACGCGATATGCATGCCTCGCTTAAAGTATGCATTTTGGACTCCTATGTCTTCCTTTGAATTAGTTTCATGTTATGAAGTTACAAAACATAACACTTACCATCTTGCAAATAGACTTTGCCTCCTCAGAGAACTTGTCTGTGTAAGTTTCCTCTGTTTCCAACACTCGTCTGTCTACCTCCTCCCTTTTGACTTTCTCTTTCCGACCTCTAAATGGAGACTGTCCAGCAATCATTTCAAAGATTAGGCACCCCAGACCCCAGAGGTCAGGGCTTAATGTGTATCGACGATTATTTAGTACTTCCGGTGCTGGAAAACAGAACTCACAAATTAAAAGCAGAACTCAGTCAGCAAATTCAAATTCTTTTCCTTAAACAAAATCAGATTGTCTCAACCAATATACAAACTGAGAAAAGCAACCAAATGCCTGGATTTGTACCTGTAAAGCAGAAATCTCAAGTAATGTTAGGGTTCTGAAACAAATACCCATGCTGCAATTAAAGTTTTTATAAATACACTTTTGGAGTATTATAATGAAACAAGCTAACAGTTCAAGAAGGAAACCTTCCCTTGAAGATACTATTTGATTATCGAATACTTCCAGCTGTTTCTGTTGCATTTCAAGTTTCTAACATCCATGGTATTTGGTTTTTCTTTTACTCCAGTTTTGAATTGAATTGACTTTATTCCTTAAATCCTTCACATACATGAGGAGTAAAAATCTTTACGTTACGTCTCCATCTAAATGTGTGAATATATGAATTATGCATTCATAATAATTTATAATAAATAGAGCAGTCAATCTAAT
The DNA here is from genome assembly GCF_048418815.1 of Hemitrygon akajei. NCBI lineage: Eukaryota > Metazoa > Chordata > Chondrichthyes > Myliobatiformes > Dasyatidae > Hemitrygon > Hemitrygon akajei. Next base: position 56,544,530 of record NC_133146.1, read on the forward strand.
ATAGAGTACACTCAAATCAGCGTGAGTTCATCAGTCTGATGGCCTGGTGGAAGAAGCTGTCCCGGACCCTACTGGTCCTGGCTTTTATGCTGTGGTACCACTTCCCGGATGGTAGCAGCTGGAATAGATTGTGGTTGGGATGACTTGAGTTCCCAATGATCCTTCGGGCTCTTTTTACAACCTGTCCTTGAAAATGTCCTGAATCATGGGAAGTTCACAATTACAGATGCACTGGGCTGTCCGCACCACCCTCTGCAGAGTCCTGCGATGAAGGGAGGTACAGTTCCCATACCAGGCAGTGATGCAGCCAGTCAGGATGTTCTCAATTGTGCCCCTGTAGTAAGTTCTTAGGACTTGGGGGCTCATATCAAACTTCCTGAACCGTCTGAGGTGAAAGACGTGCTGCTGTGCCTTTCTCACCACACAGCTGGTGTGTACAGCCCACGTGAGGTCCTTGTCACTTTGAGAACTGTACTGTTTAGCTCTAAGAGAAACAATAAGTATTTCTTAGCTACAGTTTTAATTCCCTAAAACTTGAGGAGGTGATTCACAAAAAAACTTGGAGCAGTGTACCTCAATATAAAGTGTGAAATGTGATATCAATTTTGACAATAAGTATTTCATTGCCGGTTCCTTAAGGTTATTATAGCCGGCGTGTGTGGTGGTGGGGGACAAGCTCCCACTACCTACTAAATGCTCCCAATGGCGTGCGTCTCAAACAGCCTCCAATAACTAAGTCCCGCTTCTGACCTTCATGCGTGGCTTGGCTACTAAGCCCAGTAGAACTGTTTCTACTATTTTGTTACCTTTCTTAATTTTCACACTATTCTAACTGTAACACTGTGGGGTGATACATTAGGTCCATGCATTCACCAATGTAGTGATTATTTTGAATTCATTTATGGGATACTTTCGGCCAGCAATAATATTATTATATCAGATTGGAGAAGGAAAACTTTGATCTCAAGCTTCCGCTGATTTGTGACTGTACCCACTCATGGGGGAGGCTTTGAGAGGAACCCCCCCACCCCCCCAAGGAAAAGTCTGGAGCTGGAGTCTCTAAGGAAACGCTATGTTGAATTCTACACAGACTGGCAACTCCTGCGATGCTGCTGATGCCAAACTGTATCGGTCTCTGCTGTTCTCTTGGATTCCTTGCTGTGTGGGGACAGGGAGCCGGCTACATGGGTGACAGCTTGCTCTCCATAGCATACCGCCCTGGCTTGTGTATCATCTGGGACACAACATCCACGGTCAACCCTGACCAATGGAGAGCCTCACTTCAACGCAATGAATTCAACTTGTACTGGAGCGGCAGGTACATCTAAGTACACAATCTGCAGCTCTCGATTTCTCTAACTCTGCTTGGAATATAGGTGAGTCTTTGGACTGCAGCTGTACCTTGCTGTTTAATACAAACTAATTCAAACTCTTGTAAAATTGATTTGCAGTCCACCTACCACACATGAAAAGAATTTCAACAAATAAATATGTTTACTCTCAGATAAGGCTGAGAGTTTGCCTCATTTTACTGAAGTACCAATAATTCTACAGGGAACAAGATGAATCAGCACGAAAGATTCCATAAAAGGAATGCTTGCCTTCATCAGCCAGAATATAGAATTCAAACTCTTGGAGATTATGGCAGAACTTTATAAAGCTTTAGTTTGGCCGCAGCTAGAGTACTGTGCACAGTTCTGGTTACCACCTGCAGGAAGGTCATAATTCCACTGAGTATTTTTCAGGGTGTTGCTAGGGATTGGGTGGGTTTGCTTTGCTTGGCGTACAGGTAACTAAGGGAGGACCTGACAGAGGTATACAAAATTATGAGGGGCATCGATAGGAGGAGATCCCTCCTCAAAGTAAAGGTCTTTCAGTCTTTAAGTTTAAGAAGGTTTAGAGGGACCTGAGGATGATATTTTTTCACCCAAAATCTGGATGGAATCTGGAATGTGCTGCCTGACAGGAAGGTGGAGGCAGAAACACTCATACTTAGGAAATATTTGCACAGATGTTTTACCTAACAAGAGATGGAAGGCTACAGAATGAGTGCTGGTCAATGGGATTGGTACTGGATAGTCATTATAGACAAGGTGAGCGGGAGGGCCTGTTTCTGTGTCGGATGATTCTGTGTTCTCAATATTCAAGATTCCAGACTTTTTAATGTCATTTCCAATACACAAGTGTAAACGAGAACTAATTCTTACTCTGGATCCAATGTACCAAACAAACACAATATGATAAAGAACACAATAATTTAAAAAACACAATAAATATAAATATGTAAGATAGCTTCTATAGATAGATTGTATGTCCATAAAGTGATGCTAAGCACAGGAGTATGACCGTCAGGAAATGATAAAGTAGTGGTGGTGGGTGATCTGGAGGGGTGGGTTGGTGGTTCTAGGTGTTGATCATTCTTACTGCTTGTGGAAGGTAACTGCTTTTGATCTGAAACAAGTGATTTGTTGTCAACTTCAGTTTGAGGGATTTTGATGGAGAGTTTAATCTACCACAGAAATTAACAGCCTGTTGGGGAAATTCAGCTTGGCAGAGGAACAGGCACAGCGGATTTATAACAAAGGTCAGTCTGGACCAAATGACTATTACAGGTAGGATCATAGAAACATCTTATTTTTATGTCTTGAATGACATGAGGTGTTTGTTTTAGCAGAACAGGACAACAGCAGGTGACTGCAAAGTGCTGATCAATGAACTGCGTTTGAATCTGGAGGTCCTGGTGTGGATGCTATGTAGCCTCTTCTTTGACAGGAGTGGGTCAATCAGTCCTTGAGCAGGGTGGGTGGGATACTGCATGATGTTACTGGGCAACACACACAAAATGCTGCAGGCCAGGCAGCATCTACGGAAAAGAGTAAACAGTCAATGTTTCGGGCCGAGACCCTTCAGCAGGACTGAAGAGTTTCGGCCTGAAATGTCTACTGTACTCTTTTCCATAGATGCTGCCTGGCTTTCTGATTTCCTCCAGCATTTTGTGAGTGTTGCTTGGATTTCAAGCATCTGCAGATTTTCTCTTGTTTATGATGATACGTGGTCTTTTCTGGCACCTTTCAGTATATGTGTCCTTGATGGCAGGCAGGCTGGTGTCGGTGATGCGTTGGAAATGTTTTAACAGAAGCATTATTGTAATACTCGTTTTAAAGGGAGCAGACAAGCAGATGATTTATTGCAGTGATCTTGTTTTAATTATTTCAGATCATAACTAAACTGATTTAAATGAAAAATAAACTGAGAATGTAAAGAGACTAGCTAATGCATTGCTTAGGAACTCAAGTAACTGTGCTTTGATGCTAATCTTAATAAAATTACTTGTTTTTACAGCACTTAAAATCTAAAAATTATTTAGTGCATCAGGCGATAAAGCAGTGTTATAAATGTATCAAGCTATGGCAATAGAGTAATTATATTATATTTTATTTATTTTGTCCAGAGATATAGGTTGGAATAAGCCATTCCAGCCTTTTGAGCTGCAACACCCGGCAACCCCAGATTTAACTCTAACGGGATAATTTACTTTCCTCTTTGGACTGTGGAAGGAAACTGGAGAAAACACATGCATTCCACAGGAAGGACGCATGGAGAATCCTTATAGAGGATGCTGGGATTGAACTCTGAACTTTGACAGCCGGAGCATTGCGCTAACTGCTACGGCACTGTGGTTGCTACCTGCAGCTAACAGAGTTACTTCATTCATTGCAATGCATTCTTGGATGCGGCAGCCCCCCGCACATGTGTTTCATGTAAAAGACTGCCAACTATTTGCTGGGATAAGGAAACAGAGTTTTAAATTAAAAGTTACTTTTTCATACAAAATTTATACTCAAGAGGGAAAGTTTTTCCATCATTTGAACCATATGGCACCAGAGTCTTTGATGACTCATATTTACTATGTGTTAAGGTTAGTACAGATTGTAATTAATGCAGAGGCAAGCTAATCAAAATCAACCAGCAGGAAACCAAGTTTGCATCCATCTTTGTAAACACCTGCCAGTAATTACCAATGTAAAATACTATCTGAATATTTAAATTACCTAACCACAAAGATAAAAACAAAAGCCCCAGGAATTATATTCATATTCATATGTTTTTGTACCTTACATTTAGATTACGGTCAATTATGGAAAACTCTGAACATCCTCTACATAGCACCATCCAGAGACAGAGAAGCAGTTTCAGCGACAGGTTACTATCGATGCAATGCTCCTCAGACAGGATGAAGAGGTCAATACTCCCCAATGCCATTAGGCTTTACAATTCAACTGCCAGGACTTAAGAACTTTTTAAAAGCTATTATTAATGCTTTTTGAGATAGTGATTTAGATGCATATCATTTTTTTTACTGAGTTAAGTATTGTATGTTATTAGTTTTGCTACAACAAGTGTATGGGACATTGGAGGAAAGTTGAATTTCCCCATGGGGATGAATAAAGTATCTATCTATCTATCTATCTACAGCACATTAACAGGCCCTTCTGGCTCAATGAACCCGTGCTGCCCGACTCCACCCACATGACTGACTAACCCACTAACTCCTATCTCTTCGGGATGCAGAAGGAAACTGGAGCACACGGAGGAAACCCATAATTTCATGGGAGAACATGCAAACTCCTTACAGACAGCGGCGGAAATGAACCCGGGTCGCTGGTGCTGTAATGACATTACGCTAACCGCTACGTGACCGAGCCACCCCAAGTTGAAATAGTTTCCCATAGTGGGAGATTCTAGGACTGGAGGACACAGCCTCAGGATAGAAGGATGTCCTTTTAGAATGGGGATGAGGAGGGATATTGAGGCCTTACAATGCCCTGGCAGGGCCTCATTTGGAGTATTGTGAGCAGTTTTAGGCCCCTTCTCTCAGAAAGGATGTGCTGTCATTCACGAAAAAGATTACAGGATTGTAATGCTTATCATATGAGGAGCATTTAACAGGCCTGGGCCTGTACTCACTGGAATTCAGAAGGATGAAGGGGGATCTCATTGAAACCTATTGAATGCTGTAAGGGCTTGATAGAGTGGATGTGGAGAGGTTGTTTCTCTGGTGGGGGAGTCAAAGACCAGAGGACACAGCCTCAGAATAGAGGAATGTCCATTTAGAATAAAGATGAGGAGGAATTTCTTTAGCCAGAGAGTGGTGAATCTGTGAAATTTGATGCCACAGATCATTCAGTGTATTTAAGGCAGAGGTTGATAGATTCTCGAGTAGTCAGGGCATGAAGGGTTACAAGGAGAAGGCAGGAGATTGGGGCAGAGAGTGAATGATTAATGGTGAAGCAGACTCAAGGCCAAACTGCCTAATTTTGCTCCTATATCTTATGGTCCTTTAATTCAACATCAAGTGAAAAGTGTATTAGATTCTACCTTTTACAGCAATATATATTCCTTTTTTTTAGAAAAATGCAATTCTATGCAAGTGAAGTGTGAATTGCCAGCATCCACAGTACTGTACCATGGTGTAGATCACACGACAATGACCAGTTTAAATATGGAAAACGACACAAGGAAAGAAGGAAAATTGACATAGTCCAAATTGAATGTAAGACCTTACCCATGTATCCTACTGTTCCTACCCTGCCACGGATCGTATCCCCTTCAGGAATTTTCACAGCTAAACCCAGATCAGATATCCTAATGTGACCTGCAAGAACATCAGACAAAGGAACACAAATGAATGAGTTACTTATTTGGTGATCACTTTACAGCATGCACTCTCAAAGCCAATAAGTAGATTTATTTTATTTATTGTGATACAGTGCAGAATAGGCCCTTTGAACCATACCACATAGCAACCCACTGATTTAACCCTAGCCTAATCACGGGACAATTTACAATGACCAATTAATTTACTAGCCAGTATGTCTTTGGACTGTGGGAGGAAACCAGAGCCCCCAGAGGAAACACATGCGATGGTTGGGGAGGATGTACAAAATCCTTACAGATGGCGACAGAATTGAACTCTGAACTCCAACGACATCATGTTAACCACTAAACTGCTGTAGCACCCTATAATATGCTTGCATCCCTAAAATAAACTTCTCAATGGAATAACTAGCATGTTTATTACTATGGAAATTTCAAAAGAAAACTACTTCAATTTAGTTGGGTCTACCTGCTAAACCAGAAAGCACAATGAACAATTTACCATTCCTCTGTGAAATCATATTTGACCTGGCTAATGAGAAAGAAACTTAATTCTTAGTGTACTGCATTACCTTAATACAAAATAAATCATTTGTAAAAAGACTTGAAAAGAGGGTATATGGACACAAGGAAGAGATTTGTTACTAATTTACTGCAGCACAGGAAGCCATTTTGTTCACTTGACCCCTGCCGGCTAAAAGCAGGGTCAGTGGGCCCACTCCCACTCTCCTTATTCCTCTCCTAAGCCAATCAACTCTCCTTTGATTCTTCTGTTGCTTACCCGCAGAGAGGGACAATCTATAGCCACCCATTAACCTACAGGCACGTCTTTGGAATGTGGGAGGAAACCAGAGTACCCAGCAGAAACTCACAGTCACATAACTCGCAAACTGCAAAGAGGCAGCACTTCCAGTTGCAAGGTTGTAGTGCAGTGCCTTGGGATAACATTACTTGGTTAACATCCATATTCCACATGTAACATGTTGCACAGATGTTACACTCAGGAAATGTCTGCAGTTTTATCTTACCTTATACAGTAGTCGTGCTTTACAATGGCAAGGAGACCACTTAGACACTGCCTGCTCCTTCAGGAGCAGTCCCATCAGTACAAGTCCCCTTCCTGCTCTATGCAAGTCCTCCCCAAGTTACGACAGGGTCCAGCTGGGTGCCATGGTAACGTAGCAGTTAGCACGATGCTATTACAGCTCAGGGTGTCAGAGTTCAGAGTTCAATTTCAACGTCATCTGTAAGGAGTCTGTATGTCCTCCCCACAGAATACGTGGATTTCCCCCAGGTATCCCGGTTTCCTCCCACAGCCCAAAGACATACTGGTTGGTGGGTTAATGGCTAATTGTAAATTGTCATTTGATTAGGCTAGGGTTAAATCCAGGAGTGCTGGGCGGTGTTTCTTGAAGGGACGTGAAGGCCTTCTGTGCACTGTATCACAATAAATAAATATAGAAGTTCCCATACACTGTCTGTAACCCAAATTGTCTTCAAGTCATAAATACAGCTGTGAACTAAATCCCCAGATGAAAAATAAAATGCCTGCAGCTCATGGCAGCTGGAAAAATCATCCCGTGGGTCTCCCAACTGCCCACTTGTGTGTATGGGCTGTCACATGTTGGGTGCTGGTAAGCTGGGGAGGACCAGCATTTCTGTAACTTAATCTCTCTCACACATTCCTCTCAATTCCCCTTTGATTTGGTTTTTGCCATTAACCTACACTGGGGACAATTTATGGTAGCCAATTAGCCTAGTTGTGTTTTTTCAGTACGTTGTAAAAGCAGAGGGAGAGGGAGCTCATGGAAACTCCACACAGATAGCATACAAGGCCAGCATTGGTTATGGATACCTGCGGCTGTACTCAGCATTGTATTTTTAATTATACAAGTTTAAAATTACAGTGACGGAATTACACCTGATATCGGAGGAGCTCTGCATTAGAATTTGTTTTAGCAACAGCACCCAGGCTAAGTAAAGGGCAGTCCCAGAAATCAGGATATCTTGTGAGATTGCTTATAGTTTTATAAAGGGAATTCCAATCATGCCTTCCGCGAAAAAAGGTATTCCATACTGAAACTTCCTCTAATTTTCAATTCCTTTTGTTTTTTTCCCCAAAGCATTTATAGTTACATACCAAATAGAAACATTATATAGTGTAATTATTTTTACTTTAGAGATACAGCACAGAACAGGTCCTCCTAGTCCACCAGGCTGTGCTACCCAGCACCCCCCGATTTAACCATGGCCTACTTACAGACTATTTACAACGAGCAATTAACCTACCAACTGGTAAGTCTTTGGACTGTGAAAAGAAATTGAAGCACCCAGAGGAAATCCGCACGGATACGGGAAAAACGTACAAACTTTCTCACAGAAGGCACCAGAATCGAACTCCGAACTTTGCTGCACCGAGCTGTAATGGCATCACACTAATGGCCATGCTACCAAGGCACCTCACGGTTAATTAATAAAAGCAACTGAAACAGTAACAGGTATATGGAGGAATTTAAGGTGGGGGGTTATATGGGAGGCAGGGTTTGAGGGTCGGCACAACATTGTGGGCCAAAGGGCCTGTAATGTGCTGTACTATTCTATGTTCTATGTTCAACTGAAACAGTAACACATCTGACCTCTCGATCGTTGGTTCACAAAAAGATGAATTTGAATTTTACCATGGAAGAATGTGATTGCATTAAATATCCATTCTCTAATGGAAATTGTTGATTTGATCACATTTTGATGAGAATGACTTTCCAAATGTCTAATTTAATGTCTCTTAAGTTATTTCTATGTGCCTCACTTTCTCATTTCACTCACTTTTCTTGTTTAAGCGTGAATAGTATTGAATTACTGGCACCTCCATCAGTAACATGGCATTATGTCCACGCTATTAAAATCACTCCAGGCTATTCTCCTTTAGCTTGTCCATTGGTAAAAATTATACTTTTGGTCTTAAAAGTTTTTCATGAAACTTCCTAATAAGTAGATTGTTGTATTCCATGGTGGTGTAAATTCCACATCTCAAAATTGCTCATTTGTGCAATGTTTTACATCAAAACTGCATGGAATTTGAAGGTAAATCAATTATCTATAGCAAGTGACTGAAGATGATTTTTTAAAGTTTTATCTTATTGAGATATGGCACAGAGCCTCATAGCCTCCCGATTTAACCATGGCCTATTCACAAACTCCTTACAGACAGTGATGGGAATTGAACCCAGGTCACCTGTACTGCAAAGTGGTGTGCTAACCACTATGCCACCGTGCCGCCCTATTTTACAACAACATGATAGAACTGCAGCCAAGGAGAAAACTGGCTATAATAATCTTGTACCAAGTCTCTCAGCAGCGTTTATTTACAAACAGAGACAATGCTTTTACACAACTGATAACTGAGTTAAGAAGAGAGTATTTATTGAAGCTGCTAAAATTTTTGTAAAAATCTAAATTCACCAAACTATGCACTACTTATTAGTGAAAAAAATTGAAACACTTACCATAATCATCTAACAGTATGTTTTCAGGCTTCAGATCTCTGAAAGAAATGGAACAAATGGAAAACATCAGACACGGGCATTTTATAGCAAAAACAAAACAGACTTTGTTTCTTAATATGGTTGAGGGACTCAAGTTAATATTCTTTATAAACTTTATTTCTAATTGTATTTACAGGACAGAAACATGCCATTCAGCCCTGTATGTCCTTTGGTGTTCACACTTGACATGTGCCCCATTCCATCTTTTTCGCAACAAACGTTGATATAAATATGAGCAAGTCTGCAGATGCTGGAAATCCACAGCAACACACACAAAATGCTGGAGGAACTCAGCAGGTCAGGCAGCATCTGTGGAAATGAATGTCGATGTCAATGTTTCGGGCCAAGACCCTTCTTCAGGACTGGAAAGAAAGGGGGAAGATTCCAGAATAAAAGAGCGGGGGAAGGGAAGGATGATAGCCAGAAGGTGATAGGTGAAGCCAGGTGTGTAGGAAAGGTAAAGGGCTGAAGAGGAAAGAATCTGATAGGAGATGAGAATGGATCATAGGAGAAAGGAAAGGAGGTTATAAGCAGGTGAGAAAAGGTAAGAGGCCACAGTGGAGAACAGAAGAAGATGGCAGGGAGAAAGAATTATTTTTACCAGAAGGAGAAATCAATATTCATGCCATCAAGTTGAAGGCTATCCAGACAGAATTAATATTAATATAGTTAATACGGGCTCATTTCCTTCTTCACATAATTACCAAACTTTGCCTTAGATGCACTGAGGTATTAGTGAGCAGTATTTCAGGACTCTGAAGGAGATAATGGACACAGTTGTAGTCACCTTCCAAAATTACATAGATTCTGGAATAGTTCCCAAAAATTGTGATTGTAACCCCATTATTTACAAAAGGAGGGAGGAGACAACAATCAAACAAGCCAGAATTGATTAAGAAAGTGGTACCAGGGCACCTACTATAGGACTGGGCAAGACAAAATGAATCTCTGAAATGGAAATCTCATTTGACAAAACTGATAAGATTTTGTCAGCTAAATAGACACAACTGATAGTATTTGTGCTTTCAGATTTTGATAAGGCACAATATTTTTTAATAAAGTTAGAGCATGTGGTACCTCAGGATAGTACAATGGTGTGGCTTTAGGATTGGTTAAAGAACAGAAAATAGGAGTGAAAAATAAAAGGGACATTTTCAGATTGTCAGGCTGTGATGAATGAGCTGCCACAGGGATTCCTGTTTGAAATGGTTTGGCTGAGGGAATCATGTGTATCACATTCAATTCTATTGATACTGGGTGGCAGGTTGTACCGTGAGAAGGATGCAGAGTATGTAGATAGGTTACGTGAAAAGGAAAGGATAGAGCAAATAGAATATAACAAGGAAAATGAGGGTGATCTACTTTGATAAAAACACTGATTATTTTCCAAACAGTGCAAAGTTATTAATATTTAGAGGAAGCTGGGGTTTTGTGTATCACTGTGCATGAACTAGGGTAGTACCATTTCAGCAAACTGGATTCCATCTGATCACTGAGTTTGCGTGGACCTTCCATCTTCTCCCTTTGACTGTGTGAGTTTCTCCTGGGGAATCCAATTTCCTCCCATGTCCCACAGATGTGCTGGTTGGTAGTTTAATTGACTACCAATTATTTACTAAGGGCACAGAAGACAAAAGGGGGCAGATAATGGGTATTTAAGAGAGATGGGGGGGGGGTTACAAAAAATAAATGGGGGGGGAAGGATTAATGGGGCTGCTTTGAGAGGTAACAGTGAATCGATTGGATAGCCACCTACGTTGGATGGAGTACAACACAGGAAGTTTGTGAACAGTTTTGAGCTCCTTATCTAAGAAAGGATGAGCTGGCATTGGAGATGGTCTAGAGTAGGTTCACAAGAATGATGATCCTGAGAATGAAAGGGTTAATGTATGAAGAGCATCTGGTGGCTCTGGGCTTCTTCTCACTGGAATCTAGAAGAATGAGGGAGATCTCATCGAAACCTATCAAATGTTGAAAGTCCCAGCTAGAGTGGACATGGAGAGGATGTTCCCTATAGTGGGTGAGTCCAGCGCAAGAGGGCGCAGCCTCACAATACACGGACGTCCCTTTAGAACAGAGATGAAGACGAATTTCTTTAACTGGAGGGTGTTGAGTCTGCGGAATTCATTGCCACAGAGGGGTGTGGAGGTCAAGTTATTGGGTATACTTAAAGTAGATGGGCTGAGTGGCCTGATTCTGCTCCGGTGACTTATGGTTTTATGTAGGCCCTGATGACTAAGAAAACAAATGGTAGAGCCATCTTCATTACAAGATGTTTAGGGCCTGAGTAAGATTGTAGTAGAGAAATGATATCATCTGTACTGGGCTACCTACCAATGATAGAGGAGAGCAGTGAATATTTTGGGATGGCAGGCTTGCTGCATGAGGAGAGATTAAGCAGTTTGAGCATACACTCCCTTGAGATATGAAGAATGAGAGAAATTTTAATTAAAATGTACAAAATTCTTTAGGGATTTGGACAGGTTGGATATAGGATGACGTTTCCCCTTGCTGAGCTGTCTAGAAACCAATGTTTACAGTGTCTGAGATGAGGAAAGAACGTGTTTAGCGGAGCAGAGGTTCCACCCTGGGGTACACGGGCCTCCTTGGTTAATGGTAGGGATGCAAGGCATAAAAACGGTTGGGAACTGCTGATCCAGAGGGTGGTGGGTTAATTGGGATTCTCTAACAGAAAGAGGTTGGCTCAGATGCAGAGTATGTTCAAGGCCAAGAATGGCAGACTTTTAGATATTAAGAGATATTGGATTAGAGAAGGCTGAGGAAGAACCTGACTGAGGTACAAAAATTCTGATGAACATTAACAATTTGTCCCTTCAGAGCAGGGATTCCCAACCTTTTTTTTTTGCAATGGACCCCAGGCTGGGAACCCTGCTTTAAAACAATATTCAGAACTAAAGGGCACAGATATAAGTTAAGGGAGAAAAGGTTTAGAGGGGATCTGAGTAAGACTTAATTTTACCCAGTGAGTGGTTGGAATTGTAAATTCACTATAAAAGTGGATGGTATCTAGACAAGCACTTGAACCACTGACACACTGAAGGCTAAAGACCAAGTGTTAGTAAATTATATGAATAGAGATGGATAATTGATGGTCAGCATGGATCCAGTGGGCTGAATGGCCTGTTTCCCTGCTGTGGCTCTGAGAAGGTATAGTAAAGTATCCTGGAACATGTACTCTTTCCTCTTTTCTCACTGCTGCCATCAGGTAGAAGGTACAAGAGCCTCAGGACTCACACCGGCAGGTTTAAGAATGGTTACTACCCCTCAACCATCAAAAGGGGATAATCACACAACCAATGACTTCACTTTAAAGATGCTTTATCTTTTATCTCATGTTTCCATTACTTATTGCTATTCATTTATATTTGGATTTGCACTGTTTGTCTTCTGCTCTCTGGTTGATCTTTTATGGATCCTGTTATAGTTACTATTCTATAGACCTGCTGCGTACGCCTGCAGGAAAATAAACCTCAGGGTTTTATATGGTGATATATATGTACTTTAATAATAAAATATACTTTGAAGTTTGAACAGCATGACGTGGACTTAATGCAAATTTGGACATTTATCAAAATTGATATTTGGATGTTTTATTTTTGCCCGTTCCCTTTGAGGAAACATTTTTGCAAATTCACAGGATGATTTGTTTGTGACAATAGTTCATATTTCCTGCAAGGGAGAAGATATCAAGTGCCATATGGAGCTTTTGTTTTGCATTAGATCTGTCCATTCTTGGTAAATTGCGGTTTTGACCATGTATAAGGATCCTCTTATGAACCCATTGGAAAGGATAATTTTGATTAGTCGATGAGATGATCCATTTCCTTCATAATTCAATGAAGGTGCTCCTTTTTACAAGCGCAGATTTTTCTTTTCAAAAGGCTAACAGCTAGAAGATGCATTAGTTCCAGAACAAGTCACAAGAAACATTTATCTGTTTCGTGTGTTATTCTTTCATGGCTGACAGAGCAATTTGGTTGTTTTTAAATGACTGTCTTACTTAACTTCAGAAAATAAATGTCAAGCACCTCTTGAAGAGCCCAGGATCAGTGCACAACAGGTCAGAGTTTCATGTTGCATGAGTCCAGATGAATGTGCATGAAAAGTTTGTATTGGAGATTTTCCATATGTTTCTAACACATACCATTCTGATAAAGGGGGGCATTCATGCACAACTGTTGGGAATGACTTCAAAGCTCTATGTCCCAGGTGACAGTGCTAATGTAGTCAGCATTTGATTGACTGGTTTAAAATACTGATGAAATAAATATTTCCATTCTTGGCAACGCATTGTTTCCACAAAAGGGTTTTGTTAAAAACTTACTGAACTCTAGGACAATGAACCGGCAAGGAAGCGCAAACTCAGCTACGAGGCAGAGAGTTTTATATATTACAGATCGATTCATGAGCGGCAGTTATTCTTGAGTTGAACTTGATAGAGATTGATGGATGAATTGTAGGTGAGCTCTGATAAGAAAAACTCCTTAGGAATGGATACGGGCTTGATCACAATTTTTTAAATTCTAATTTTATTTATTTAGAGATGCAGCACAGCCACATCACACAGCAAACCCCAATAACAGACTTCCCAAAGAGATCTGCCACATACACTAGTCTGCAAAAATCTCAGGCACATATCCAGTACATAGCTAGGGTGCCTAAGAATTTTGCACAGTAGTGTCTTTGTCAAGGTGGAGCAGAGAGGAAGTTTGTAAATCTGGTGGGAATGGCAAGGGTGAAGCGCTGTGGGAAGTGTGTGGGACAGGTGGCAGAGAAGGAGTGCCAGGGGTGGGGGGTTGGTGTGGGTACAGACACACCAAACCCTGAGACACCAGGCAAGGTCATTTGATTCTAACCAAAGGGTTTATTGATCATTACAGAATGTCTCTCTGGGGCTTCCTGCTCCCTCCCCTCTCCCTTCCCCTTTTCCCAACCATGGCTCCCCTCTCACTGCCCCCTTCCCACTCTCAGTACAAAATAGAGACTCATATCAGAATCAGGTTTATCATCACTCACATACATCATGAAATTAGTTTTTTTGTGGCAGCTGTACAGTGCAATACATAAAATTACTACAGTATTGCGCAAATGTCTTAGGCACCCTAGTTATATATATGCACCCAAGACTTTCGCACAGTACTGTATTTACTTAGAAATACAGTGTGGAATAGGCCCTTCTGGCCCCCAAGCTACACTACCCAGCAACCCCTGATTTAATCCTCACCTAATCACGAGGCAACTACAAAGACCAATGAACCTACCAACCGGTACGTCTTTGGACTGTGGAGAAAACTGGAGCACATGGAGAAAACGCACGCATTTGACGGGAAGGATGTACAAAGTCCTGACAGAAGACGTTGGCATTGAATTCCAAACACTCCGATGCCCCGAGCTGTGTAGTGTCACGCTAGCCACTACAGCTGTGCCCCAAAGTACTGAAACATGCTAGAATTCTTTTAATTGTTTCACTCCAATAAGCATGAGAGAGATAGAGAGATACCATATCTGTAATTTGCCAGTGAAAGACAATGTTGCTCACAAACAGTGAGGCATACAGCACAGGGATGTTTTAGAAAAAATGTGGATGTATCTGTCATCCATTACATTGAACATAGATCAGTACTGCACAGGAATAGGTCCTTCAGCCTATGACACCTGTGCCAACCGTGATGTAAATTTAAACTGTACACCTGCTTGTATATGGTCTAGATTGCTCAATTTCCTGGCTGTTCCTGTGTTTGCCTGATGTCTCTTGAAACGTTGCCATCCTATCTGCTGCCACCACCTCGCTGGCTGCATATTTCGGCATCTACCACTCTGTAACACACACAAAATGCTGCAGAAACTCAGCATTTCTATGGAAATGACTAAGCAGTCCTGATGAAGGGTCTCAGCCTGAAATGTCAACTGGTTATTCATTTCCATCGATGCTGCCTGACCTGCTGAGCTGCCCCACCACTTTGTGCATGTTACTCTGGATTTCCAGCATCTGCAGTCTCATGGGTTTGCCATTTTGTAAATTGCTTGCCTCGTAAATTGCCTTTAACCTTTCCCCCACTCACCTTAAAGCTATGCCGTCTAGTAAGGGACACTGGGGAAAAGGCTCTGATTATCTACCTTCTCATAGTCTTATATACTTTCATCAGGTCACCCTTTAACCTTCAACACTCCAGAGAAAATAAACCCTATTTGCCCAACCATATAGCATTGTGGCCATTCAATCCAAAGAACGAATGACTTCCAAAACAAAATGTTTCAAATCTGAAAGGTAGAACTCATGGTGAGACTCCCGTGACATTGCTGATTCATGAGCTGAGTATAAACTGACCTGATCCACATTGACCACAAGCACTATTGAGCTAGTGTCTTGCAGGAAAATCAGAATCAGATTTAATGTCACTGGCATATGTCATGAAATTTGTTGTTTTGTGGCAGCAGTACGTTGCAATACATAATTTAAAAAACAACTATAAATTACAATGAGAAAATATATATATATAATTAAGTTCAGTAGTGCAAAAAGAGAGCAAAAATTAGTGAAATGGTGTGCATGGGTTCATTGTCAGTTCAGAAATCTGATGGTGATGGGGCGAAGCTGTTCCTACAACATTGAGTGTGTGTCTTCAGGCTTCTGTACCTCTTCGTTGATGGTAGCAATGAGAAGAGGGCATTCCTGGGTGATAGGGGGTCCTTAATGTTCAATGCTGCTTCCTTGAGGTACCATTCGTGTCCTCGATGCTGGGGAGGCTGTTGCCCATGATGAAGCTGGCTGAGTTGCTGCAGCTCTCTCTGATCCTGTGCAATGGCCAGGATGGTGAGGCAGCCTGGTACATGGTTGCACCTCCTCAACCTCCTGATGAAATGTAGCCACAGTCATGCCTTCTTTGTAATTGCAACAATATGTTGGGCTCAGGATAGATCTTCAGAGATGATGACACCCAGGAACATGAAATTGTTCACCCTTTCCATTTCTGATTTCTTGATAAAGACTGGTGTGTGTTCCCTCAACTTCCCCTTCCTGAACTTCACATTAAATTCCTTGTTTTTACTGATGTTGAGTGCTAGGTAAAAACACAAAATGCTGGCAGAACTCAGCAGGCCAGACAGCATCTATGGGAGGAGGTAGTGACGACGTTTTGGGCCGAAACCCTTCATCAGGAAACGGCCCGAAACGTCGTCACCACCTCCTCCCATAGATGCTGTCTGGCCTGCTGAGTTCTGCCAGCATTTTGTGTTTTCATTTATTTCCAGCATCTGCAGATTCACTCATGTTGCCTTTGAGTGCTAGGTGTTGTTTCAGGAACACCACTCAGCCTGCTATTCTGTCTCACTCCTGTACAACTCCTTGTTACCATCTGAAATTCTGCCAACAATAGTTGTGTCATCGGAAAATTTATAGATGGCATTTCAGCTGTGCCCAGCCACACAGTCAAGGGTGTAGAAAGAATAGAGCAGGGGCTAAGCATGCTTCCTTGAAATGCGCCACTGTTGATTGTCAGGAGGAGGAGGAGATGCTATTTCCAATCTGAACTGACTATGGACTCCTGATGTGGAAGTCAAGAATCCAATTGAAGAGGGAGGTATCAAGGCTCAGGTTGTTGATTTATACTGAGAGTTGAACACTGAGCTGTAATCAATAAAGAGCAGCCTGATGTAGGTATTGCTGTTGTCCAGGTAATCCAAGGCCAAGTGGAGAACCAGACACATTGAATCTGCTATAGACCTATTGTGGTGATAGGAAAATTGTAGTGGATCCAGGTCTTTGCTTAGGCAGAGTCGATTCTAGCCATGACCAACCTCTCAAAGTACTTCATCACAGTAGATGTTGAGTATGACTAAATGATAATTCTTGAGACAGCTTACCTTGCTCTTCTTGGGCACTTGATCATGAAGCATACTCTGCCTGCTCTATCTTTAAGAGACTCAGCTGTTCTGGCTATGTAATGGATGGTGAAGCCCTTGGGCTGTAGTGCTGCATCCAAAATGGCAGGAGTTGAGCCATGTTTCCATGAAGCAAAGCACACAGCAGTCCCGGATGTCCTTCTGGTACTGGAATCTAGTTCTGAGGTCTTCAATTTTGTTTTCCAGAGTCTGTACATTTGCCAGCAGGATAATAGTGAGTAGAGTTCTAAAGGCCTTGTGTTGCAATCTTCCTTGCAGCCCAGCGTTCCCTTTTTCTTAAAGGGAAACTGCACCTGAGCCTGCAGTTTGTGTTCCATCGATTTTGATGATTGATAGATTTTTAAAATGTTTTTAAAAATGATTTTGCTTACTGAAGCTCTCGTGGCTGTGACTGTGGATTTCAGCTGTAGTAGTCATAAACAGGAATATTCGATGATTCTCTTCAGAGCTGCATATAATGAGTTGCCACCTTCTGGTGGCATCTTGACTTATTATTGACAATGCTGTCAATGTAGGGGGTGTGGGGAGGAGCACTGGGCACAAACCTTTGCCTCTCAGATTTGCTCACTGTCCAAGGATTCTTGCTAACTCACATCCAAAATATTTCAAAAAATTGAGTTGAGTTTAAAGTATTAAACTAAGCTCAGTTGATTATAACTGAACTTATGCTTCACCTTCACTCGTCGGCCTTATCTCAGCGCTATAAAGCGTGGCCTCAAATTCCTGCAGTCACTTGGGGAATGGCAACAAATTTGCTCCACTACCACATTCCCTAAGGGGGCAAATGTCAGCTGTGAAGTGGAGAACTGCCTGAGAATTCAGTCCACTGTTTTACATCTCTGAATGCTATTGTTTATAAGGTTTAGAAATTGCACAGAGTTACTTCCACCAGGTTTTGCATGACACTCTTAGCTTTCTCTCACAGGAAGTTGAAATGTGCAAGAGTGGATGAGAAGTTAATGTCATGGTGCTTTGCTTCTCTGTAAGTCTGTTTGACAGTTTTGCTCAGTCTCTTTATGGAGAACCACAGCCCCTGTGGCACATTGATGAACTATGTCACTGAGGCGCCTCATATCTTTTGACCAAGTGCAACTTTTTTCAATTGTGAGAAACTTCACTGCCTAAATCCCCCAGAGGTTTAAAGACTGAGTTTGTTGTTAGTCAGACTTTAGCTCTTAGTTTTCCAGAGCCCATGACAACACAGAAAGTCACATAATAACCACTTAATATAAAGAAACGTTTCTAACCTTGGCAATAAAGAGTCTATAAAAATTCAATTCTACAGATGTTGGAAATCGTAAAATGTTTGGCTGCATCAATGGAGAAGGAAACAGAGATCCAGATTTTGAAGAAAAAGGAGTATTATTGTTTATGGAAAGAGGGTGCAGGTTAGGAGCAAGGGATAGGAGGTTTGGAGGGTATCTGTGGGAATGGTGATGGTTGGTAGCTCTTACATTTAAAAACTATTTGGATGAGCATTTGAATCATCAAAACATAGAAAAATAAGTCAAGTCAAGAAAAGTTTACTGTCATTTAACTATATACAGTGCATGTATATGGTCAAATGAGCCAACATTTCTCCAAACCAGGGTGTAAAGCACATCACACACATTAACTTAGGAAAGTAAGGATAAAATCTATTGGTGAATTATGCATGACTAAACAAAGTAAAGCACATAAATTAAATATTGTAAGGTACAGTACAAATTAACTGAATGCGATGTGGCGGGGAGTTCAGAAGCCTAACGGCCTGAGGGAAGAAACTGCTTCTCACCCTGACCGTTCTTGTTTTTCTGCATTGGAGTCTCCTGCCTGATGGTAGGAAGTCAAAGAGGATACTGGACGGATGGGTGGGATCTTTGATAACTCCAAGGGCTCTGTATATGCAGCACTCCTGATAAATGTCCCGATGGATTGTAGGGAGACCCTACGATGCTCTCAGCTGTTCTCACAGTCCTTTGTAGGGAATTCCAGTCCGATGTTTGGCTGCTCCCTTACCAGTTGGAGATGCAACTTGTCAGGACACTAGCAATGGTGCTCCTATAAAATTCATTTAAGATGGAGTGGTGGGTGGGAGCCTCGCTCTCCTTAGGAAGTGGAGGTGTTGCTGTGCCTTCTTGTGATGTAAAGGGACTAGGTGAGGTCAACCATGATGTTAGCTCCAAGGAACTTGGTGCATTTAACTCTCTCCAGAGAGGAGCCATGTATTCGCATGGAACAGGAGCTGGTAAATGGGGTTAGTATAGAAGGGTGCCTGATGACCAACACAGACATAACAGGCTTAAGGGCCTGCTTCCATGCTGCATGATTCTGAAGCTAGTTCTGGGCAGGAGCTCTCTCACTGCTGGGCTTGACACTCAAAAGCACATCAAACAGGCCGACAGCACTTTCCAGGGGTCTGCTAATGAAATATTTTCAGCCCTTAAGCTTTTCCACATGCTCTCATTACATATAAAATTTACAGCTGGATGTGGAACTCAGAGAGTACAACAGTAACCAAGCACGGCTGAGTTTCCTTCAAGCTGCAGAAACTCAGTCAGCCGCCAGGACTGATCCCCGTAATGTCTGCAGATGTAGTCAAATAGTATTCAAATACCACTGAAGCTAGTTGGTAAAGAAACGCTAATTTTGCGTATTATTTAATTGGAAAATTTCATAGCATAGCATCACATGACACACTTAGTTTACCTGCCCTGTCGGTGTTGATAAAGAGTTCATTGATTAGTGGTGTTTAGTGTTGGATAAACTTTAGCTGCTGGGTGTAGGTGGGGATGAGTTGAAAAGCTGTGTCTTCTGGGAGGGGTGGATTGCATTATCCCACTCGTTTTGCTGTGATCAACATGCTGTTTGAACTACAGCCCAGAAATGGGAGATCATATCTTAGAAGCAATCCTCCTTGTCAAGTACACGGAAAATTAGATTGTCTGGAAAATAAATGGTGGATGGCGTGAAATGAGATAGAGCGTGTTTCTGAGTTGGATGTTTCCCAGTTAGCGTCACACATATGCCTGACCCGATCTGATCTTCTGACGACAAATCATTCTCTAATACAGGGGTTCCCAACCTTCCTAATGCCATGGACCAAGCAAGGGGTCCGTGGACTCTAGGTTGGGAACCCCTGCTCTATGCTAGACCATTGCTTGGGGAATCAGTCTACCAATCTGCTCACACCTTCTCCCTGAACCTATCACCCTTTGTCTTTGGTGCTTCCTAAGTATACAGCCTCAGACCGATGATCATAATCGTTGTTGCCATGCCACTCGGTCAAAATTCTATCCTGATGAAGGGTCTCGGCCCAAAACATCAACTATTTACTCTTTTCCACAGGTGCTATCTGGTCTGCTGAGTTCCTCCAGCATTTTGTGTGTGTTGCTAGTCACAATGTAGTGCAGCAATGCTGGCGCATCACATCCATGGACTTTGATACTTTTACGCAGTTGTTTATGATCTGTATCAGGTTGTATTGTTAGGTTGTACATCAGGTTGTACTGTGCGGTTGTTCATCAGGTTGTACTGTGAGGTTGTAGATCAGGTTGTACTGTGAGGTTGTAGATCAGGTTGTACTGTGAGGTTGTAGATCAGGTTGTACTGAGAGGTAGTACATCAGGTTGTACTGAGAGGTTGTTCATCAGGTTGCACTGTTAGAGTGCAGTAAGAAAACGAAGAATGGCGGTGCACTTCAGAATTCTGAATTTTTCATTTTGCCTGCTACTTCCAATGAAGCTCATTCAGTTCATCGTCTAAGCCGACTCACAGAACAATCACCTTGGGCACCATTGAAAAGGAACTTTTGCAAGTCACTCTGATGGATACCATTAAATACACCCATTTCGGTCTACTACAGCTAAACTTACTGTCATTCACAGTTCCCCCCCCCCCCCCATTGTCATGTAACTGTCGCAAAGTTAACAAATTTCATAACATATGCCGGTGATATTCAGAATCAGAATCAGGTTTAATATGTCGTGAAATTTGTTAACTTTGCGGCAGCAGTACGATGAAAAACATAATAATACAGGGAAAAAACCTGTGAATTACCATAAGTATATATACTGTATATATCAAATAGTTCAATTAAATAAGTAGTGCAAAAACAGAAATAAAAGTAGTAGTGAGATTATATTCATGGTTTCAATGTCTGTTCAGAAATTGGATGGCAGAGGGGAAGAAGCTGTTCCTGAATTCTATTTCTGAACCAATCTCAATTCCACCCCCCTCCCACTAATTTTACTTTGTAATCTGTTCTCTTCACATTCCCATCATCTCCCCCTTCCCAAGATGAGACTGTTCTATTCACAAACAGATCACGGTTACTGTTGACCAATTGACCTACCAACTCATCCTTGTATTTGATGTGGGAGGAAGCAGGAGCTCCTGCAGCCATAAAGGGAAAAAACAAAGTACTGACGACACACAAGCAGCACTGGAGGTCAGGACTGAAACTGCGTTACCTGAGCGGTGAGGTACCAGCTGTGTCACTTTGCCACTGATTTTTACTTATTTATTCTGATTTTTATTTTTGATTAAAAAGTCAAATTAAGTTGATTTTTAATCTTTTTTATTTTTTATTTATCATCAGGGACCCCCACCGCCTAGGACATGCTCTCATCTCACCGCTGTCATCAGGAAGAAGGCACTGGAGCCCCAGGACTCTCACCACCAGGTTCAGGAAAAGTTATTACCCCTTAACCATCAGGCTCTTGAACTAGTGAGGATAACTTTACTCAACTTCACTTGCCCCATCACTGAAATGCTGCCACAACCTATGGACTCACTTTTTCAAGAACTCTTCATCTCATGTTCTCCATATTTATTGCTTATTTATTATTATTATTATTATTATTAATTTCATTTTGTATTTGCACAATTGGTTGTCTTTTGCACTCTGGTTGAATGTTCAAGTTGGTGTGGTCTTTCATTGATTCCGTTATGCTTGTTACTCTATGGATTTATTGTGTATGCCTGCAAGATATGTACTTTGATAATAAATGTACTTGGAAATTTGAACTTTGTTAATTGGGATACAGCGTGGACAGGCTCATCTGACCCTTCAAACCACACCGGCCAGCAACCCCCGATTTAACCCTAGCCTAATCACAGGAAAATTTACAATGACCAGCTAACCTACCCACCGGAGCTTCTTTGGATGCAGATGACTTAGATGGTGGCTGCGGGGGCAATTTGCAATATACATCTAAACCATTAGGCTGGTCTGAAGGGGAACACTTGAAAAGATTAAAGTTGATAACTCTGTGTACAGCAAGGCAAGTGTGAAGTAATGAAAGATTAATACTTCTTGTTTCATCTTTCTCCAGCTCCAGTCTGACATTATCCAACGTCAGTGATGCCTGCATACCTGTCAACCAATTGTGGCAGAAGGTCAAGAAGGCATATTTTCTTCTATTTTGGGGCAGCTGCAGCCTTAAACTCTTTCAATTAAAGCTGATAATCTGCTAATTTGGACAGATCATTTGAATGATTTTGGCAGGGTCAATGAGCAACGTGCAATTTGAGTAAAATGATTCCCCAGACTCCAGCCTCTCAAACACAGAACAAAAGTCTTGTGCTTCTATTGACCGAGCTGAGGTTGGTGCTTGTGTTGCGATTTGCTGGCAAATGCTGGGGAAGAACACTTGACAAAAGGAAATGGTGGGGCAGTGTAACAGATCCAGACCCTCAGTAATAGATGTGCACGTTACATGGAGGTTCAGTGTTCACAATGGATCATAAGTGTTGAGTAAACTACTTGTAAAAAAGCTGAAAGAACTCTGTGGATCAGGCAGCGTTTATGGAGGGAAATGGACAGCTGATGTTTTGGGTCTGTACTCTCCACAGATGTCCCCTGACCTTCTGGGTTCTTTCAGCCTTTTGTGTGGATCAGCCATGATTGAATGGCGGAGCAGACATGAGGCCCAAATGGCCTAATTCTGCTCCTATATCTTAAAGTCTTATGTCATTTTGCTCCAGATTCCAGCATCTGCAGTCCCTTGTGCATCTATTTGCTAATGCTTGTCAGCCCAACACCCTGACGACCTCTAGTTTGCTGAAACACATTTCCCAACAGGTAATCATAAACTCGAGAAACCCTGCAGATATTGGAAATCTAAATCAACACACACAAAATGCTAGGGGATCTCAGCAGGTCAGGTAGCATGTATGGACATGAATAAACAGTTGACGTTTTGGGCCGCGACCTTTCATCAGGACTGTAAGCATTTTGCTTTAAAAAAGCAACAGGTAGCAGAGCTGCTGCTTCATAACTCAAGTGATCTTTGTTCAATCCTGAGTAACACACAGAAAATGTTGCAAGAACTCAGCAGGCCAAATGGCATCTACAGTACTGTGCAAAAGTCTTAGCCACATATATATTGTTGGGGCGCCTAAGATTTTGCACAGTACTGTAGTAATTTTATATACTGCATTCTACTTCTCCTGCTGCTGCAAAAAAAATCAAATTTCATTACCTATGTGAGTGATGATAAACCTGATTCAGATGTGGGTCTCTGTTGTGGACTGCGATGGGAAGGGGGCAGAGAGAGAGGAATCATGGTGGGGGAAGAGCAAGAGGAGGGAGTGGGAAGCACCAGAGAGACATTCTGTAATGATCAATAAACCAGTTGTTTGGAATGAAATGGCCTTGCCTGGTGTCTCAGGGCTGGGTGTGTCTGCATTGTTGTCACCCCTTCCCCCAAACACCACCCCGGCACTCTTTCTCTGCCACCTGCCC
This sequence comes from Hemitrygon akajei, assembly GCF_048418815.1. Lineage (NCBI taxonomy): Eukaryota > Metazoa > Chordata > Chondrichthyes > Myliobatiformes > Dasyatidae > Hemitrygon > Hemitrygon akajei. The sequence continues at coordinate 56,568,380 of NC_133146.1, forward strand.
CACACCTCTCTTGTGGCACTCCACCCTCGCTGTTCCCGACATCCTATCCTCCCATCACATTTACAAACTCACCCTCCACTCCACATGGACAAATATAGTGCAAACGTCTTCGCCACGCTAGCTATATAGGGTAGATGTGCCTAAGACTTTTGCACAGTACTGTATGTGGAGATGAATAAAGAATCAATGTTTTGGGCTGAGACCCTTTATCAGCACTAGTTATGGGAGAAAGAGAAGGAAGAGGGGCACTGGCTGGGGAGTGGGGGTGGGCAGTGAGAAGCAGGAGAAGAGAAGAGAGGGGGAAAGAGAGGAGCCAGATCACTTCTTCTCATTGATGCTGTCTGTCTTGCTAAAGTTCCTTCAGCATTTTGCGTCTGTAATTCTGGATTAACAGCATCTGAAGAATCTCTTGTATTATTGGTTCAGAACTGAACTCAGGTGATGCCTGGTTGGAGTTTGCAAGCTCTCCCTGGGACAATGTAGCTCTTCCAGTTTCCTCCGATATCCCACAACGATGTGCGTCTGGTGGGTAGGTTAACCGACCACTCTAATTTGCTGCTACTGCGTATATAAATGCGGGAAGCTGAGAAGATCGGGACAAATGAGAAAGGGGAGGATTACTGTAGAAATGAGTGTTTGATGAATTCACTGTGCTGAATGGCTTGTTCTTGCACCTGTATCTCTCTATGACTCCATGGTTCAATGAAGCTTGGAAGAAGAATGTCACTCATCTCACCTGTAAACTATATTTTCCTTGTGAAGATCTCCCAGGCCACAACAGATTTCAGCTGCATAAAATACTGCCCGGTCTTCTTCAAACCCTGGATTTCCCATGTTGTAGATATGGAACTTCAAGTCACCTCCATTCATTAAGGTCAGAACTAAGCACAGTGCATCCTTTGTTTCATAAGCATAAGCTAAATTAACCTATGAATACAAGAAACATACAAATAGTTCATTAAATAAAATAGAGTTATAGATACAAAAAAAAATCAACAGCGTATGGCATAGTCTGAATTCCAAAGTTTTAACATCACTTGTAATAAAATAGACAATTGATTTAAACAATAGAGCAATTGAGATTTATTCTGGAATAAAACACTGTGGACGCAGGAAGCCTGATTCAGAAACTGCACCTTTGAGTAGAGGCCATTGCCCTATCACTAGCTCAGTGGGAGATGGGAAATTGCAACCACAGTTTAGCTGGCCAGCAGTGTAGTGGCATCCACACCAGACTTTCAGGTGAGTGGTCCCGGGTTCAACTCTGGATGGCTCCTTGCATGCTTTCCATCTGCGCCTGGTTGAGCATCGAGCTAGCAACTCAGCCTCATAAAAAAACAGACAAATACTAAAGAAACGGCGAAGTTGCTGTTTAATGCACCTCAAGGCGCGGAGAGGAACAACAAAACAAAATTACAACAGTGATGATGAAATGGTGGAGCAGACTTGATGGGCCAAATGGCCTAATTCTGTTCCTATATCTTATGATCATATGATCTAAACTACATTTTAGCTTTATAGGCCCCTGATGCATGATGTCTCATGACCAATGTGGTCCTGACAGCAGGAGGCATTGCACTTCCTGACCAGGAATGATGTTAGGGTGGCTCCTACAAGTGTAAGTTGATGCCTCTTCACTGAGACCAAATACGTCTCATATACAGCTCCTCACTGAGGTACAGGTAGGAGAACTGCTCCATGGTCTTCCAGCTGAGACCCATACCTTGACCCCTATGTTCCTGCTTGTCCTGAACTGTATATCTGCTCATTCTCCATGGGCAATACCTACAGCGGATTTCACCGGGGAAAATGAGCCTGTGGCAAAAGTGTCAAGTCACAGTAACAATGTACAGCGGCTCTCTCCCACATAGTTGAGCAATTTTACAGAACTTCAGAATGGTTTATTTTAATTTTTTTATTGAGATACAGCATGGAATAGGCCCTTCTGGCCATTGGAGCCAAGCCACCCAGCAACCCCTGATTTAACCTGAGCCAAACCACAGGACAGTTTACAGTGACCAATTAACCTACCAACTGGTACATCTTTGGACTGTGGGAGGAAACATGGTCACAGGGAGAACATACAAACGCCTTACAGGCAGCGGCGGGAATCGAACCTGGGTCACCTATACTATAAAGCATTGTGCTAACTACTATACTACTGTGCTGCCCTTGTACACAGTATGTGCTGGCATTTATTTCCCACCTCTTACTGTTGCTCTAATCAGGAAACAGTTAAATGTTAGTCATATTCGTGGGTCTGGGTCTGGCATATTACATGGCTCAAGAATGGAAAATCTCTCTTCTTGAGTGACATTAATGACGGGGATGCTAGTGAACGTTCCAACTGATCCAACCGTAAAGAACGGCAGTGCATTTGTTCTTTACCCAGAAACAATAGCCATCAGGAGTGGGAATCAGAATCAGGTTTAATATCACTGGCATATGTTGTGAGATCGGTTAACTTTGTGGCAGCTGTAAAATGCGATACATAATAATAGAAAAGTAATGTGAATTACGGTAAATATATATATATAGTAGTTAAATTAAATACATAGTTAAAAATAGAAATAAAAAAGTAGTGAGGTAGTGTTCATGGGTTCAATGTCCATTCAGAAATCTGATAACAGAGGGGAAGAAGCTGTTCCTGAATCACTGACTGGGTGCCTTCAGGCTTCTGTACCTCAATGGTAGCAATGTGAAGAGGACAAGTCCTGGTTGATGGGGGTCCTTAATGATGGATGCTGTCTTTTTAAGGTATCGTTCCTTGAAGATGTCCTGGATACTATGGAGCCTAGTGCCCATGATGGAGCTGACTGAGTTTTACTTAGTCAATCTTACTCATTCGTGATTAACTGAAGACACACAGCTACTCCAATTCCACTATGGCTGAATGTTTATTCAAGGCAGATGAGGGAGTAAATTTTTTGCATTCTGTTACCTGTTATGTTTAAGTCAGCATCTTAAATTGAGAATATGCTAAGGTTCTCCAAGAAAATGCATTGTTTGCAAAATCTAAGCTTTGTATAATGTAAGTAATCCTGAAGTGCTATTAATGTTTGTATGACTTTATATAAAGTGTGATTAAGTATTTAATGGTTGACAATGCAGCACATGCTCAGGCTAAACTGGATGCTGGAGATACTGCTGTTCACTGTACTGCACTGTAAACACTTGAAACCACTTGTTATAATGCTGTTTACATTGTAAACACATGCTGGTGTTTATGTACATTTTGTTCCGTACCTGGCTTGGAGATGCCAGAAACAGTCAGGAATGAAAATGAAATGATTTCTCTGCTTCAACAAGTTCGGAACTATGAAGAATTTGGAGGTATTGCCAATCATCATGAAAGTTACAATAAAAATAAAATTTAGAGGATGCAATCATAGAAGGCATTGTATAAAGGCAGTCCATTATCTGCAGGAACTCTGAGGAACTGAGGAACTCAGCAGGCCAGGTAGCATCTATGGGAAAAAGTATAGTCAACGCTTTGGAACAAAACCCTTTGACAGGACTGGAGACTGTACTCTTTTCCATAACGCTGCCTGGCCTGATGAGTTCCTCCAGCATTTTGTGTGTGTTGCTTGGATTTCCAACATCTGCAGATTTTCCCTTGTTTGCCATTATCTGCCCGAGGTGTCTGCACTAATTTTGTCAATTTACAGTCAATCAAAGAACACGGCAGCATACACTAGATTAATTCCTTCGTCAATATCTATTACATAGTACTGTAGTAGTGGTAGTGTTCTAATTTGATCCATATTTCATTTGAATATATAACTTGTTACTCAGTTAAATGATAGTGTGTCTTTTTTCAATACCTTTTTAAACTATTTCCATTAAACTTTAGCTAATTGGGGCAGCCACTTAATTGGACTAAAATGTATTGATTTCAATGTGTCCCAATTAACTGGAATCCACTTTATTTGTAAATATATGTGGATAAGGTTGATACTTGAAAATACTCTCCATGAACAAAGCATTGTTTAAGTACTGAGGCTGCCAATCCTACCTTCAAGTACCCACCCTACTTTCTTAAGATATCTGAAGAATACATAAAAATATTGAATGCAAAAGATGTCAAAAAGTTACATACTACCAAATAGGGGAAGTAATTGATAGCAGTTGGATTATCTAGCATGGACTTCACAATAAGATTTGCATATATGATTAATGAAGTACAGATATATTTTCCAGAGACATTTTAATGTTTCCGAGTTATGTAGGGGGCCAAATGTCACTAAGTGTTATTTTATTATTTATTAATGCTTCAAGACCCAATTTACTCAATTCAATGATTTACCTTAAAACAAGGGAAGTCTGGAAAGTCAACTCTTGCTAGCATCTTTAGGTTCTAAGGAAGCAGCATCCATCATCAGGGACTTCACCACCCAGGACATGCTTTCTTCTCATCACTGCCATTAGGAAGCCTCAGGACTCACACCACCAGCTTCAGGAATAGTTATTACCCTCAACCTCCTGAGCCAGTGGGACAACTTCCTCAATTTCACTTGCCCCTCATTGAAGTGTTCCCACAACCTAAAGACTCACTTTCAAGGACTGTTCAACTCTTGTTTTTGACATATATTGTTTGTTTATTCATTATTACTATTTCTTTTTTATTTGCCCTGTTTGTTGTCCTTTGCACACTGGTTGACCACCCATTTTGGTGCTGTCTTTCATTGATTCTGTTATGGTTATGATCATTATTCTATTAAAGATTTGTTAGGCAGTCCTTCCCTCTGCTAGTCTGCAGGTCATGTGAAGCCTTGGGAGCAGGTGGTGGATGGTTGAATGAGCAGCTGGTGCACATCACAGGTCCTTGCTATGCGACCAGTGACGCCAGGTAGACAATCTCTGAAGAGTATTGATAATGGCTGGGATCACCCATCTTGTAAAGACACTGCCCAGAAGAAGACAATGGCCAGCTACTTCCGTGGAACAATCATGGTGATGAGACCATGATCGCCCACATCATGTGATATGGCACATAATGGTGATGATGATGCCTCAATTAGACGGTATGAACTACAAGGAAAGGTTCAATAAACTTGGGTAGTTTGCTCTGAAGCATTATAGGCTGAATGGAGACCAGACAGAAGTGCAGTGGTAGTGGTGGCAGCAGATATGTTAGTGATGTTAAATGAAATTACTATGATGAAACATTGTTCTTACATGATCGATCTTACATGATTCAACACTATTGTTGAAGAATAAAATGTTCATCATTATTACAAAATAAAGTATTGGACATATTCATAATACAAAATTATCAGGCACTCAAAGTGAACACAATATAAAGTCAACTCTCAAACACATAGTGGTTTTGATTCAATGCATCATATAACATATTATATGGCAATTTATGTCAAATACTTACTACAAATCTACTGTTAACTTTTTCTAAAATCTGCTTTTCATTTAAAGCCATAGCTTCTCCTTTTCTCTTTTTTATTCGCTTTTTCTCTAATTTCTTACAAGCATACATTTTTCCTGTAGCCCGGACTTGACAGGCACACACCTACAATTGAAGAAAACACAATAAGCATTTCTGTAATTGATCTCATTGCATTCAGAACTGACTTGGAAAAACAGGCATTTAATACTTAAAGCCCTTTCCCTTGGCAAACATCTTGTGAAGATTATGAAATTGTACAGTATGCTTTTGCTATTTTATCGATGGCAATGTACAGTCAAAATTTTAGTTTAACTACTTAGATGGATTGTTTAAAAAAAAGTCCAACTCATCTTTTTAATCCATCAGACAATTTTACTTTAAAACTACAAAAGGAAAACCCAAACAGAACCTATCAAAGAGGTGTACTTACCTCACCAAAGCCGCCTTTTCCTAGAACTCTGTATTGCCTAAAGGTGTTTTTTGTTACAGCTTGTCTAAAAGAAAAAATATATCCTTAGTAAAGAATGCAGATGTTTCCATTCAGAAGAAAAAAACAAATGACTAAAAGTTTTGACACAAGTGAGTACTAACACTCCAGTTCCACTCCCATCAATGAGACAACTCTTTTCCCCTTTCTAAAGGTGCTAGCAGAGCAACATTATCCTTAGACATGATTATTTCAGTCAACCGTTACCGATAATTGTAACTTACAACTGTTGTCATTGCTTTTGGCTTTCAAACTAAACTTATTTCAATGTAACTAAATGCAGTTGGAAGGACGACAGTGCAAATGAAACCAAGGCAGTTTAAATGGTTCGGCACAGACTAGATGGGCCGAAGGGCTTGTCTCTGTGCTGTGCTTTTCTATGACTGAGAAATTGTATGTATTGCACTGTACTGCTGTTGCAAAAAGAAAACAAATTTCATAATATACTGTATGTGAGTGATGATAAACCTGGCTCTGACATGAGTCACTATTGTGGACTGAGAGTGGGAAGGGGGAAGGGAGAGGGGAGAGAGCAGGAAGCACCAGAGAGACATTGTGTAATGATCAATAAACCAATTGTTTGGAATCAAATGAGCTTGCCTGGTGTCTCTGGGCTGGTGTGTCTGCATCTGCTTCAACCCCCGCCCCTGGCACTCCTTCTCTGCCACCTGTCCCATAACCCTCCTGGTGTGCGCTACCCTTACAATTCCCAACATCCTTTGCTCCCACCAGATTTACAAACTCGCTCTCCACTTCACATTGAAAAATGCAGTACTCTGAAAAAAGTCTTAGGCACCCTAGCTGTATATATATGCCTAAGACTTTTGCAGAGTAGTGTGTGTACAGTTAATAGCAGGACAAACAATCTGTTCTTCAGGGGAATAACAGTCTTCTATAATATGCTAGCCCACTGCATCGTTATCATTTATGAAGTAGAACTGATAGAGAGAAACAAAGTTACTGACAGCACTTCTGTCCCTTTACAAAAGCAATTATGTCTTAGTCCAGTAATATAGATTCTTTAGTTTTTTTACTATAAAAGGAATATACTTGCTATGGAGGAATTGCAGTGAAGATTCACCACAATGTTTTTTTTTAAGACTGGCAGGCCTGTCATGTAAAAAGAAACTGAGTAGCCTAGGGCCTATTTCTGAACAACAAATAAGATGCTGGAAGATCTCATTGGGTCAGACAGCATCTGTGGAAGGGAATAGATAGTCATCATTTCAGATCTGGTCCTTCACCCTGGTCTAGATGTCTCAGCCCTTCATCAAAAACTAATATTCATAGGTTTTTGAATTTTCAGAAAATTAAGGGATCTGGGGAAATCGGAATTAAGGCAGAAATTGTTAAATCTCTGATTAAAGCAGGTCTAAGAGGTCAAATGGCCTATTCATTCTCCAATGTCTTATGTTCTGATGAGGTCAAAATAAATCATACAAGGGAAATTTAACAAAATAACTCTCTCTCTAAACTGAAAATTTAAACAAAAGGCATGTGGCCACTTCATTAGGTACACCTTTACCCCGCTTGTTAATGCAAATATTTAATCAATCATGTGGCAGCAACTCAATGTATAAAAACATGCAGATATGGTCAAGAGGTTCAGTTGTTCTTCAGACTAAATTTCAGAATGGGAAAAGAAATGTGATCCAAGTGACTTTGACTGTGGAATGTTTGTTGGTGTCAGACATGGTGGTTTGAGAATCTAAGAAACTGATCTCCTGGGGTTTTCACACACAAAAGTTCACAGAGAATGGTGCGATAAACAAAAATAAACATACAGTGAGTGGTAGTTCAGTGGATGAAAATGCCCTGTGAATGAGAGAGGTTGGAGGAGAATGGCCAGACTGGTTCAAGCTGACAGGGAGGTGACAGTAACTCAAACATCCACGTGTGCAGAAGAGAATCTTTGAATGTACAACATGTTGAACCTTGAGGTGGATGGTCTGTAGCAGCAGAAGACAACTGCTTGGTTCCACTCCGGTACTTATTAAAGGCGGTCACTGAGTGTATAAGGAATGATCTAATCACATCGCTAAGTGCAGAGTTATTTAACAATTTAGTAAAGTATATTTTTCTTTAAGTCATGGAATGTCAAAGTTTACTTTGTGTAACTTTTCAATGCTTCTTACAGCATTTTAGATAATATATCATTTAACTGTGATGTTTAGAGCTTCATCACAGCTCTGTTTAATTACACTTTGCACTGTAGTCTCTGGATTTCAAAGGAATTCATTGCAAATTCAGAGGCACGGCACATAATGTAAGGTGTTTGGCTGACACAAATAGTAATGGGGTTGGAATGAGTTGGGTACAATACAAGAGTGAAGCAGAGAAAGGGAGCACATGAAAAATACATTCTCCCAGAAAATCTAGTCAACTGTGGAGCAACACTGGCAGAGGCCGAACTTCAATTTGCACCCAGGCCTTAAAACTTGGCCTGGTCAATGGTAAGAGGTAAGGAGTGAAATCATTGACATTACCGGCGACCTCTGTGGGTCAAGTATTATAACAGCACAACGGTGCTTCATTATAGATGCACAGCTTTTTTCAAGTACAAGTCACCCTACGTTACAGGGGGCGGGCATTGGTGGGGGAGAGTAAATTGGGATTATAGGTTGCACACATGGTTATTTGAGTTACTGTCGCCTCCCTGTCAGCTTGAACCAGTCTGGCCATTCTCCTCCAACCTCTCTCATTCACAGGGCATTTTCATCCACTGAACTACCACTCACTGTATGTTTATTTTTGTTTATCGCACCATTCTCTGTGAACTTTTGTGTGTGAAAACCCCAGGAGATCAGTTTCTTAGATTCTCAAACCACCATGTCTGACACCAACAAACATTCCACAGTCAAAGTCACTTGGATCACATTTCTTTTCTCATTCTGACATTTAGTCTGTCCGGGTAACATAAACTAACGTTTGTAGAATTCACATATCACTACCCAAAAATTTGAGTTATAAAAAGAAATTGTCTTCAATGAATCTACTCTATGTGAAAAAAGTAAATAAATAATCACAAAATTTATTTTTATTCAGCTTGAATTATTTTGTCGCATGCAAAGAATCTATGGCTATGTGTTGTAGAAAATCATAATATGGATAAATTTTGAGGAAAGAAAATAATCCCAACCTACTCTCCCCCACCAATGCCCGCCCCCTGTAATGTATGGTGACTTGTACTTGAAAAAAGCTGTGCATCTATAATGAAGCACCGTTGTGCTGTTATAATACTTGAAAAGAATTGAAGCAATAACTGGCACAGATTATACAGTACAAAACTTTGTAGAGGTTTAACCTAGTACGTTTCAAAAATCTAATCTAATTATCAACCTGTTAAATTAATCTCAAGTGTGGAGTCTGCCTGGAGTTCCAGATTCTCAACCTTCCTGAACATTCTGCAGCTTTCTCTGATTTTCAAAAAGGCAGTGAAAATAGAGTTTTAAGGATCTTAGCCATTCTTCTAAAATCCTTACCTTTCCAGCCATTTCCACTGGAGAAAACGATCAAAGTACATGCTTTCCTGATAGTCATTAAATGGCTGATCACTGAGATAATCGTGCACCGACCTGCAGTTGAACATAAAAATTATTACAAAGGGAAAAGCAATATGGTAAGAGTTTAGAGCAGGGCATCACAGCTTTTTTTTAATGCCATGGGTCCCTACCATTAACCGAGGGGTTTGTGGACCCCAGATTGGGAACCCTTGGCTTAGAGCAACATCAATCAGCCCACACTCCTAACAAGTCAAGTCAAGTTCATTGTCATTTAACTACATGCATGTGTATGACATATCTAACCATATAAAGTACATAGAAATTAGACAATGGTTCTTTGAACCAGGGTGTAAAGCACGGGAGTACACATAATACACATAACATAGGACAAAATCTATAGATGAATCACACAAAAATAATAAACTAAAGTGCATTAATATTAAATATTGTAAAGGTCAGAACAGATTGACCAGTGACATTCCGAATATGATGCGGTCGGGAGTTCAGAAGCCTAATGGCCTGGGGGAAGAAATTGCTTCTCATCTCAATTGTTCTTGTTTTTACGCATTGTAGCCTCCTGCCTGGTGGTAGAAAGTCAAAGAGGATGCCGGATGGATGAGTGGGATCCTTAGAAACACTAAGGGCCCTGCATAGGCAGTGCTCCTGATAAATGTCCCCAATGGATGGTAGGGAGACCCCTATGATCCTCTCAGCCATTGTCACAGTCCTTTGTAGGGACATCCGGTCGGATGCTCGGCTGCTCCATGCCAGTTGGAGATGCAACTTATCAGGATGCTCTCAACGGCACTCCTGTAAAACACAGTGAAGATGGGGGTGGGAGCCTTGCTTGCCTCAATCTCCTGAGGAAGTGGAGGCGCTGCTGTTCCTTCTTGTTCACAGAGGTGATATTAAGGGACCAGTCAGCTTGAAGGTTCAGCGGTTTACTCTTTTCCATAGATGCTGCCTGGCCTGCTGAATTCCTCCAGCATTTTGCGTGTGAAGCCCAGTATCCCACCATTTTGCTCTTGGCCTTGAGCACTCTTTTCCTTCAAGCTTTAAACCATTTCACTGATGATGGTCACCACTGGAGCTGCTTCCTACAGTACGTGATGCAGAACCATCCTGTCCTACAATTCAGCCCGGTAAACTAATTTCTCACCTGTTCACCTCTAGCTCTTTCACTAATCATCTTAAATTTGTGTCCTCTGTCTGCTATTGGAAACATTTTCTCCTTATTTATTCAAACAAGCCACTCATGATTTTGAAACCAATCTCCTTCTCTGCTAATAGAGTAAACAATAGTGTGAGCACTGGAGTCAACAGAGCCAATGAAGTCCTTTATCCCTGGTGCTGTTCCACTAAATCTCTTCTTCACCCTTTCTAAGATCTTTGTAACTTTTCTAAAATTGATTACAGTACAAATTAGGCTAAGGCCTAATCATTGCTTTGTGTTTTAGCATGCTTTTTTCAGCCAACAAACTCTTGTAGCCCTGATGAAAGATCTTGGCCCAAAGCAATGACTATTTATTCCCTTCCATAGATGCTGAACTCCTCCAGCATTTTGTGTGTGTTACTCTTGTAGCTTTTAACAGACTTCCCAAAATAGATCAGCCACACACAATATTGTACAAAAGTCATAGGCATATATATATATATGTAGTTTGGGTGCCTAACACTTTTACACAACACTGTATTTGTCAACATGGAGCAGAGAGCAAGTTTATAAATCTGATGGGAACAAAGGATGTTGAGAATGCCGAGGATGGAGGGCAGCGGGAGGAGTGTGGGACAGGTGGCAGATAAAGAGTGCCAAGGGCAGTGGGTGGCACGGGTACAGATGCACCTGGCCCAGAGACACCAGGCAAGATCACTTCATTCCAAACAATTGGTTTATTGGTCACTATAGAATGTTTCTTTGGTGCTTCCCACTCCCTCCCCTCTCCCTTCTCCTTTTCCCAACAATGATTCCCCTTCTCCCTGTCCCCTTTCCACTCTCAATCCACAATAGTGACCCATATCAGAGTCACGTTTATTATCACTCACATTTGTCATGAAGTTTGTTTTTTTTGCGGCAACAGTACAGCGCAATATGTAAAATTACCACAGAACTGTGCAAGCCTTAGGCACTTTAGCTATACTGTATATGTGTACCTAAGACTTTTGCACAGTACTATACTTTCAGACAAGGACACATAATTCCTTCTGTTAAAACTGCACCATTTTCATTCCTCCAACCAAAAATGTTTCACTTCACACTTCCTTAATTTTAATTGGGCCCACATTTGTCCTGTTCTCCTTTATCCATTATTTCATTTCTAGGCTTTCCAGTTTTCATTGCAATAAAAAAGCAAACACCATCCCGCCACCAAATCTCAGCTTTACTCTTGATAGTTCTTCACACCTATTGGGACTTACTTCCAAAATTTCCCTTTCATCTCCCTCACACCATTCTGTGCCACACTGTCAGTGATAGCTCACCTGTCAGTACTTCATTCTAAACATATTGTGTCTGCCTTTGGTATTATTCTCTCTTCAGTGTTTAACCAGCTTCTATCTCCACCACTTATTCTTTCCTGTATTTCCTGAATATCCTGAAATCTGCAATACTGTTCTCAAATAATTAAATGAATAAACTTAGCTACATATGCACTAATATATCAAATTTAACAAAGTAACGAGCTTCCTCAAAATTCACATTCAAAGTTTCTGAAAATAATTTGCCTTGGTCAGTTATATATGCCAGCAATAATTTGTCCTTACTTATCAGAAGCCCTGACAATGTTACTAAGCATTTCTGTACGGTTGAGGTACTCAACAAGAGGTTGATAAAACACTAACATTCAATTGTGAAAACAAAATCAAATACTTGCAAATAATTCTAAAGTTTAGTTGTGTAAATCCTCCAGGAGGACCACAATTGTGTTGTGGTTTCATGTCTCGATGAAGTATGAACTACATAGATGTGTAAAATGAAACTGTGTTTAGAATGCACTGTTGGACGTTTCTTACTTTTAATTTGGCATATATGTAAACTTATTAATATCATAAATATTTAAGTACTACTAAAGTTGTGCAATTATTTTAAAATATATTTTTTCTATTATAACAGCTCAGTAAATCACCTTCAAAAAGTGATGCCTCAAAAAGGCAGCATCCATCATTACGGACCCCGATCACCCAGGACATGCCCTCTTCTCATTGCTACCGTGAGGGAGGAGGTACAGGAGCCTGAAGGCACACACTCAACAACTCAAGGACAGCTTCTTCCCCTCCACCATCAGATTTCTGAATGAACATTGAACTCATGAACACTACCTCAGTACTTTTCCCTCTCTTTATTTAATTTATTTTTATACATATTTCTTATTGCGATTTGTGCTTTTTATTATGTATTGGTTGTACTGCTGTCTCAAAGTGAAAAAATGTCACGACATATGCCGGTGATGTTAAACCTGATTCTTATTCAGTATTATAGACTCATGCAACAGTACAAAACATTTTTAAGAGCAATAGACACAAAGTGTTGGAGTAACCCAGGACAGGCAGCATCTATGGAGAGGAATAAACATTCAATGCTTTGGGCTGAGACACTTCATCAGGACTGTCATATGTTGAAAGATTGGAGCGACTGGAATTTAGAAGGATGAGAGGGCATCTGATTGAAACATATAAGATTATTAAGAGATTGGACACACTGGAGGCAGGAAGCATGTTCCCGCTGATGGGTGAGTCCAGAACTAGAGGCCACAGTTTAAGAATAAGGGGTAGGCCATTTAGAACAGAGATGCGGAAAAACTTTTTCATCCAGAGAGTGGTGGATGTGTGGAATGCTCTGCCCCAGAAGGCAGTGGTGGCCAAGTCTCTGGATGCATTCAAGAGAGAGTTAGATTGAGCTCTTATAGATAGCGGGGTCAAGGGATATGGGGAGAGGGCAGGAACGGGGTACTTATTGTGTATGATCAGCCATGATTACAGTGAATGGCAGTGCTGGCTAGAAGGGCCGAATGGCCTACTCCTGCACCTATTGTCTATTGTCTGTTAAACATTTTAACTTTTATACCCTCTTTCACAATCACCACACAACCTCAGTATGCCACTTGCAAACCAAGTTAACACATTTATTCTGCTTTCAAAACCTGATATAAACCTATTACTTCAGGGCTGCCATTCCCATTAGTCACTTTAATGAAACTATTACCCCTTTACAGGGACTGGTGGTCAGGCTGTAAGTCATTGGCAGAGTTCTGATGAAATGTGTATTACTCACAATGTCATGTAGGTAGTTACTGCTGAGATAAATCATGGGCTGTATCTGTAACAGCTTTCCCATGTCATTCATATGCTTGCCTTCCATTTACATAGTGCCCTGCATTATTCTGTGAAACTGCATCAGCCATAAAAGGAGCTGTCAAGTCGCACCTCTGACATGCAAAGTAAGCTCACATTATTCCACGAGAGCATTAAACAGAATTTAACACCAAGCAGTAGAAAGGATTATTGAAGTAGAAGATTAAAGGATTGGTCCAAGAAGTTGGAGTTAAGGAGAGTCTTTAAGAAGAAAGATCAGGAGTTTAGATCCTTGGCAGCTGAAGGCACTTATATTGGAGGCCATTCAGCCCATTGAGCATACCCTAACTCCCAGCCAGATAATCCACCAGGATGCATTCTCCCTTTCCTTCTCTGTAGCTTGCAACTTATTCTCTCTCATATATGTAAATCAAATCCTCTTTGGCTTTCTTTTTAGCCATTTTCCTACGCTGAGGTGTAATTTGCAGTGGCCAGGGGAATCGCACATAATCATGGGGAGAATATACAAGTTCCACATCAAGAGCACCGAAGGTCCTCTTTAGGTCAAACTCAGGTCCCCGAGCCTGTGAGGTAATTATGTGAACTGTTGCATCACCATACCACATAGCTTCCACTGAAGCAGCTCTATCAGAGATGAACAAGAACAGTGGCAATATCTTCAGTCCTGATGAAGGGTCTTGGCCAGAAGCATTGACTGTTTACTCTTTTCCGTAGATGCTGCCTGGTCTGCTGAGTTCCTTTGTGTGCATTACTTTGATTTCCGGCATCTGCAGATTTTCTCTGTTAGTGGCAATATCTTGTTGGTTGTAGAGCCAGAAAAGAATGTAGTCACAGACAGGGGTGAGGTATCGGAGAAATTAAGAGTTTTTTTTTGTTACGGATTTTAATTTTAGGCCTTGTTTAAGAGTTAACAGTAGTTAGGAAGCACAAAGGTGATAGGTGATCGACACTGCTGCAGAATTGCCTCTGACCTGCAAGTTGACTGTAAAACAGGACACACATATATTGAGGGGAAATAAATGACGGTACAACAGTTATTCCCAGCGGGGGTGGTTATGTGTCCTGAAGGGATGTTAGGGGAAATAGAGGTCGTTGGGGTGGGGGAGGGGCACTTAGCAGTACCCTAACTCAAGGCACGAGACCTGACCAAATGTGTAGACCATTTATGTATACAGTGCATACCATTTATGATGGAGAAATTAGCAGTGATGAATAAATGCTTACACTTCTAATTTTACATATTACGATGTTTCCTTAGCCACATGCTGATTCAATTAAAAAAACCAAGATAACAGCGGCACACCCTGTCTTTATAACATAAGCAGCTTCATAACTGTGTGTGTGGGTGTGTGTGTTCATACAGAGAGCCTCAATGGGCAGTAGAGGGACTTAGTTTCTCAACAATATACAAGCTAGCCAGCTTAAAACCTCAAAATATAAGTAGTGTACATATGCACATTCACAAGCAATAGCTCCTTAGAAACATTCGCCATATACTGTGTACAAATGTCTTTGTAGAGACATTAACTACAACTTCAAAGTGCAGAGACAGAAGCATTGACTAACTTTCAAACCCCAGTATGTTTCTCGCATGCTTTATTCCAAGTATTTTAATTTACAGTGTCAAGTATGCTGGTTATGATGAACTAAATTCACAAAACCTTCAGCTTCTTCCCTTCTACCATCTGATTTCTGAATGGACATTAAACCCATGGACACTACAGCACTATTTCTTTTCTCTTTTTGCACTACTTATTTAACTAGCATTTAATATCGGCAATTTACTTGCAAATGTTTCATCACCATGCAAGGCAACACCAGCATTGCACTGTTAATTGTGATGTGTCCTCTGTATGCTCGGCCTCTATATACGTTTCAATCAGCTGATCGGTCGTCATTTCAGAAACTCGATTGTGATGTGGGGAGGAAGCCTGTGTGGTGAACTTAATGCGTTATGTTCTTGACTTTTGCCGGCATCGGCTTGGAAATAGGCTCGAGGTCTACGTGTTTGTTTACAGAATTGTTCATGGAAACCATGCTTCTAGGAATTCTCTTGTATGCTGTGTGTTCGTTTTCGCCATGACTTTCACTGATACCCAGTCGAATTTGTGCCCCATTGGTCTTCATGCCAGTTGGTCTGTATACCAGTTGATATACATTTTGTTGGAAGGACTTTCATTCCTTGAGTCTGGCGCCTTAGACCACTAGGCCATCCTGACAACTTGATATACATTTTATTGTAATTTACAATATTGTTATTATGTACTGCTGCATAACAACAAATTTCACGACGTATGCCAGAGATATTAAACCTGATTCTGAGCAAGGACAGGCAGCAGCACCTCTGTGATGATTATTCTAAACACTGGAGCTCCACAAGTTTGTGTCCTCAGCTGCCTACTCCATTCCCTGTACACTCATGATCATGTGGGCCGATTCTGCTCTTACTAAATCTACTAATTTGCAGATACCATCGAAGTGAGCTGCATCTCAAACAATGATGAGTTGGAGTAGAGAGCTTAGTGACATGGTGTCACGACAACGCCCTTTCCCTCAATGTCAACAAAAGAGCTGGTTGTTGACTTCAGGAAGGGGGCTGCACTGTCTACATGAACAGTGTTGAGTTTGCAAGGGGTGAGAGTTTCCATTTCCCAGGTTTGACCATCACCATTAACCTGTCATGGGTAGATAGGGTTGTGAAGAAAGCTTTTGGTACATTGGCCTTAATAAATCAATGCATTGAGTCCAGGGGTGGGATGTTATGTTGAAGTTGTATAAGACATTGAGGCCTAATTTGGAGTATTGTACACAGTTTTGGTCACCTAACTACAGGAAAGGTGTACAGAGTACAACGATTGAGAGAATACAGAGAAAATTTACAAGGATGATGCCGGAACACGAGGACATGAGTTATAAGGAAACGTTGATTAGGCTAGAACTTTATTCCCTAGAACATGGAAGATGGAGGGGAGATTTGATAAAAGTATACAAAATTATGAGGGGCATAGAGAGGGTAAATGCATGCAGGCTTTTTCCATTGAGGTTGGGTGAGACTACAACTGGAGTTCATGGGTTAGGGTGAAAGGTGAAGTGTTTAAGGGGAACCCGAGAGGAAACTTTTTCATTTGGAGGGTGGTGGAGGTGTCGAATGAGCTGACAGCGCAAGTGGCAGAAGCAATCCCCATTTCAGTGCTTCAGGGATATCTGGATAGGTACATGGACAGGAGGGGTGTGGACGCCTATGGTCTGGGTGCAGGCTGATGGGATTAGGCAGTTCAAATGGTTTGGCGGGGACTAGATAGGCCAAAGGGCCTGTTCCTGTACTGTAGTTTTTCTATGGTTCTATGGTGTCTGCAAAGAAAGCTGGTTGACTTGCAGTTCTTCTGACTTTGTTTCCTGTCACAGTAGCATTTTCCTGCAGAACTAAGTCTAATTATATCAAACAGATGATCAACATTCCATTTAACTTGGCAAGAAAAGATGGTGGCAGCAGATAAAATGGAGCAAAACTTATAGCCAACGATGAGCTAACAAAATTTGCTGCTGCCTCTGGTATATAAATTCACCCTGCCCTATGTCATCTAATAACAAACTCATGCAAAAGGCTGAGAGAATATTTTGTGCTGAGGATTTTCATTTTATGAGTGTAAAAGGAGTATCAAATTGTGTAGCAAAGCTCAACAAAAGTATACTGGAATCTGCTGGCTTCTGCAGTGATCTTGTTGACTGAAACTTCCATCAGCTTTCTGCAAACTGAGACTCAATTAAGGAGCTAGCACAAACCATGCAAAAATAATATTGTGTGATTCAGTTCCAATATCTGTCTTTGACGAAACAGAATCTTTAACCCCATGTTTCCATTGACAGTCTGTAACTCACTGGGGATTGAAAGCATAATCATTGCTAAATCCTGTACCATTTATCTTTGAGTGACACATACAACAGAAATATTCATGGGCCACAAAGCAAAGCTATTAATGCATGCCAGAAGCTGGATCTATCTGACCTTCTAATCCCCCAAATTCTCCCTACCACTGACGTGGAACAAGGCAGGGTGTAATAGAATACCTCTTTTTATTCTTGTATGGGTCTGACTTGACTATACTTATGAAACTCGGACTTAATATTCTCCCCATTCATTAAATTGTACATCTACTCTCTCTATTATCAGTGTATCAAAGATACACCGGGTACCATCTATTGGATACACTATAACAATCTAAACTTCACCTACAGCACAACCTCAGACTGCAACTTCTAGCACCTAGGAGGTCAAAGGTAGCAGATGTTTAGGGATACCATAGACTCCACAGTCCATAAAGTATCATGTCAGATTTACCCTTACCATGGTCATCCTGCACTGGTGTCAAGTCAAAGAATGTTGTTTATTTATTGAGAGACGGTGTGGAATAGACCCTTCCAGTCACGCCATCCAGCAAGACCCCAATTTAATCACAGGATAATTTATAATGACAAAGGAACCTACCAACTGGTACATCTTTGGAGTGTTGGAGGAAACCAGAGCACCTGGAGGAACCCCCACACAGTCACGGTGAGAATGTATAATATCAATAATGGGAATTGAACCTGGGTCACTGGGACTATAAAGCATTGTGCTAACCAGTATACTTCTGTGCCACCTTCTAATTATCCCTACCATGGCCAGAAGCTTTTAAGAGACATTTATTTTGGCATATGAATATGAGGAAGATGGAGGGATATGGACATTGTGTAGGTAGGAGGTTAGTTTTTTTGGGGGGTGGAGGTTGATTTACTTTATAGCTGGTTCTGCACGTTGTTGGCCAAAGGGCCTGTCCTGTGCTTGTGAAGCCAATGTTCCTTGTGAAACATTATTTTAACTAGGAAGATGTTCTAAACTGCTGAAGATTCAACATTGGCTTCAAGTCTGGGCATCCTTAAAGATTAGATCAACATCTATACATTACTGATATAATTCCAAGAAATTCATGAAGCAGATCTTTAACATGTAAGTGAGCAAAACAGAGTTCTATCTTATTTTGGAAATTGTGGAAACATTCAGGGTAAGTACTTTGCAAGTAAACTTAATTAGGGAAAATATGCAGTTAGCCACAAAATTTCTAGGAAATTATGATCTGCAGTATATTTAGAAACCACAATTCCAGTATCTATATGCAGAGGATAAGCGCATATATTACTTTTAACCATTTCAATTTAAAATCCTTTTATTTTGTGACTAGGATTTGTAATGTTCTGAGCTGGAATGGGATATTTATTGCTTCTTTGTACGTTCAGAACCAGGTTTAATATAACTGGCATGTGTTGTGAAATTAGTTGTCTTTGTAACAGCAGTACAATGCAATATAATAAGAGGAAAAAACATGAATTACAGTAAGTATACAAATAAAACAGTTCAATTAAATAAAAAAGTTGTGAGGTAGTGTTCATAGTGTCCGTGACAGCTTTTGCCTTTGCGCTAGGATTATAATCCACCAGGCAGAGATGTGAGGCAGTGATTAGTCTCTCCAGCTAGGCCTAGTCTCCCCTACCCCACCTTCCTGCCCGATTTTGGCTCAGTTTCTTGCTCCTTACTTTCAGTGTACAGTCTTCATTTCATTTCACATCCAAATTTGATCCTGAGAGTCCAAACTTACTGTTAAAATGGCACACCCAAGCCAATTTGGCATGGTCCCCTATGTAAACATGAATTAGGTTCCCTGAATAAACATTCAAATGGTGCACATCTTTGCTCCAACTGTTGGCCTATGCTTCTCTGTTGAGTGAGCTAAAGCAAAGTTCTGAATTAGCAGTGTTTTGCAAGAATCACATGCAAATAACTTGCCGGATCATAAACATTCTCCACATGAGCTGCTGTTTCAATTCTCTCTTAGGATCTCCAACAGAGTTTGCTCCAGCAGCTTATCGGAGCGATAAAAAGACAATTTTTCCAGTGACGTAAAATAATTTGGGGATTGCTTATCTCACAATTTAAATGACACATTGGACACTTACTTACTGCCTGTTACACTGCTGGCATTTCGGACAGCAATGGCAATCCTCTATCTCTGTCTGTCCAGACAGTCACACACAGATATAGAAAGGTTCTTCATTGCTGTTTCTATAACAATTTTGTTTTTAACCAGTCAGGGTTGTTAGCCCCAAGCTGAACCCCAAACCAGGAGGGCCAGTGGACTACTCTTTGACCTGTTTTGCATGGGTGACCCTACCAAGAGCCAAAGCACAAGGCCCTGACTCCATCCAGTATGGCTCTCCAGGTTATTGAGGCACACAAGCCTCCAAACCATACGACAAGGTCCCCTTGGAGGACATTGGACAGAGTAGGTACTAATTCTGACTTTTCCGGCCATCACTCAGGAGCATAAGCTAAGCACTTGCCTGCCGAGTCACTTGGTGTGAGATCCCAGCATCAGTTGTGCATCAAGGTGATATCAATTATCATGTATTGTTGAAGTTATGTCAAAGAAGTTGGTCTATATTGTCCCAGGAATGGCCATTGTTGGTCATTTCCAGGAGAACTGCATAGCACCGGACTAAAACCCAATTAACATAACTCCTTTAATCCAGTCTCACATCACAATTCTTCAGTGTTGCTCCTCATCCTACCACAGTACTAGCTGCCCACACCTGATGACTGGTCCATCCTCTGAATCCCTGACTGGCCCATGTCCTGATCCATGATGGTCTCAGTCCACAGGATCCTGATTTGTAGAGCCACCCCTCCTGGCTTCAGTCTCTGGATTATCTCTCTCTCCACCAAAGGCTTATCAATTGACCTTTCACCATACTGAGGCCCAATCATACCTCTAACTGTTGCTTTTCTCTCCTTAAACCCTGTGCCACCTTTAATTGAGAAGGCCATAGGATATTGGAGCAGAATTTGGCCACTTGAGCCATCAAATCTGCTCCACCATTTGATCATGGTGGATTTACTTTCTCACTCAACCCCATTTTCCTGCCTTCTCCCTGTATTTTGACACCCTGACAAGTGAAGAACCAAACAACCTGTTTTAAGTAACCCCATGGCCACAGCCATCTATGGCAATGAATTACATTGCTTCACCATCCTCTGGCTTAAGAAATTCCTCATCTCTGTTCTAAAGGGGTGTCCTTGTATTGAGACAGTGCCTTCTGATCCTAGGCTCTTCCACTACTGCAAACACCCTCTCCATATCTACTCTATCTGAGGCCCTCTCTTGGTCCGGGGTGGTGGTGGTGGGGGGGGGGGGGGGGTCCAAACATGGATATGTCCCAGCCATTTATATGATTCACAAGCCAGGGCAGTATGATGTGGAGAGCAAGATGTTGCCCATGCAACAGGTCCCCCCTCTCCACACAGCTGATGAATCCTAAGGAACGGCAGAGACCGAGACAGCTTGACAGTAGTTGCCAGTCAATGTTGAGCGCAATGTAGGGCTGACATATGGATGCCAGCTCCAGATTTATCCTGAAGTCTTCTCCTCGAGTGGGTATAACTACAAGACAGTGGAGCTCTGAGATCAAAGTTTTCCTTCTCCCAGATGAGCTGCTAGCTGACGAGCCCCATATGCATGAAACGTTTTAGGGGGCTACTAACCTGCCTTTGTCCCTTCTTCTGTCAGTTGAAGTGGTTTAGCCAGGCTTAGTAGCTGAGCCACAGGTGAAGGCCTGGAGCTGGATTTGGTTGTCAGAGGCTATTTGAGACCCACACTATTGGGAGCATTTAATAGATAGTGGGAGCACATCCCCACTACTTCCCCTGGCTCTAAACAATTCAGCTAGGCCTTTCACTATTGAGGAGGTTTCAATTAAATCCTCCAATTAAACTTCTAAATTCCAATGTGGGCAAATCTAGAGTCATCAAATACTCCTATTATGTTAACCCTTTCATTCTGAAATCATTCTCATATACCCTCTCTGGACCCTCTCCAATGCCAGCACAACCTTCCTTTGACACAGGGCCCAAAACTGCTCACAATCATCCACATGTGGTATGAAGAAACCCTTATTTTCATCTTTTCTGAGGATAACAATCCCTGATATGTATTTTCCTCTTCAGTGTCAGAAGGTGTTGATGCTGAACAGGTTTAGCATTAGGTTCAAATCATGTTGAAGTTTGCAGGTTCAAATCCTGTCAGTGCGCTGTAGCAGGGACCCAATCGCAGACCAAGTACCTTGTGCACTGTGATATCTACCAAGTAGCAAATCCACAGGGGCAACAAAATCGGCATCAAAATTCAGGCAGAGATCAAAACATCCAGAGAAATCCAAAATCCAGAATCAGGAAACAGGCAGAGTCAATATTCAGACAGACAGAGTTCAGATATGAATGCTGGAAAGGCTCAGGAAAACTCACTGGCACAATCTGGCAACAAACAGATGAAAACACAGGACTGAAATACACTGAGCAATAAACAGAGGCAGATGATAGGTGGAGCACAATCAGACAGAAGTGGCAGCAAAACAGGTAATAATGAGAAACAGGTGAGAGGCAGAGTGCTCAGTAATACAGAGGCCGGAGTAGAGCAGGAGCGGGGACAGGAGCACATGGGGCATGAAAACAAACAGGAGCACATGGCAATACAAAACCACAGATTGACGGCAAGGGGGAAAACACACAAAAAGACAAAGTTCAACTGGTGGTACTGACAGTAACCCCACCTTCTCTACGGACGCCTCCTGGAATCATGGCAGGTAGAGCTGGGTGCTGGCGATGAAAGTCCCTGATGAGAGAGGGGTCCAGGATGTTACGGGTGAGGACCGAGCACCTCTCCTCAGGCCCGTACCCTTTCCAGTCCACAAGATACTGGAGGCCATGGCAACAAACATCCAGCAGTTGACTCACTGTGAAGGCCTCTGACCCATCGATGAGCCATTAGGGAGGGGGGGTTTAAGGGACAGGACACAGGGGGTGGCTCATGAAAGGCTTGATGTGGGTCACATGGAAGGTGGGATGGATGGGACAGACAGCTGCAGGGCTGATGACTTTAGCAATGGGAAAGGGGCCAATGAAGCGGGGGAAGGGGGTGAAGAGCTTGCGGGAATCCACCCGAGGGGCAGGTCTTGAGTTGAAAGCCACGCGTGTTGTCTCTGGCGGTAACGTGGGGCCTGGGAGCGATGGTGTCAGCTTGATGCTTGATCCTAGCGGAGACATGGAGAAGGGCAGAGCGAGTGTGCCTCCACATCCGCTGACAGCAGTGTCTCGGCAGATGGAGCACCAACCTCCTCCTCCTGGGCAGGAAGCAGAGGAGGCTGGTAGCCAAGGCAGCACTGAAGGGGGACAGACCGGTGGATGAGGACAGATGAGAGTCTGTGGTGTAATCTGACACAGATCTGCACCCTTGGTGCATGTGCAGCATTTTCCAGGTTTGGAGTGATCAAACACTTCCCTCACCTCAGAAAACAACTGAAAACTGATGCAGAAAGGTGAGCCTGTCTTCCAGACAGCTGTTCCCCATTCTCTCACCCAACCGGACAGTTGAGTGATGATGTAGGCCACCTTGGCTCGATCAGTCGGAGAGGTTATTGGTTGTAAATCAAAAAACTGGGAAAGAGCGGCAGGCGCGGGCTCACCCGAGTACTTTTCTGGAGGAGGCAGACGGGGGAGATAACAGGAGGAGCAAGCGAGAACACGGAGGACAGGGTGGAAGGTGCAGTCGCAGTATGTTGATGAGCGCTCTGGGACAGCTGGAGTGACTGAGTCTGGGCCACAAAATCGGCTACGTTGGCAGAAAGTGACTCCACTGCCCTGAACACAGAGGCTAGCTGGTTCTGGTGTCTCCAAAGCATCAGTCCCTGTTGTTCCAGGACAGCTCTCAGATGATCGGGGTCTGCTGGATCTATCCTGGACAGATTGGACTGTCAGTGCGCTGAAGCAGGGACCCAATCGCAGACCAAGTACCTTGCGCATTGTGATATTTACTGAGTAGCAAATCCACAGGGGCAACAAAATCAACGTCAAAGTTCAGGCAGAGATCAAAACATCCAGAGAAATCCAAAAACCAGAATTGGGAAACAGGCAGAGTCAATATTCAGACAGCCAGAGTTCAGATATGAATGCTGAAAAAGGCTCAGGAAAACCAACTGGCACAATCTGGCAACAAACAGCTGAAAACACAGGACTGAAATACACTGAGCAATAAACAGAGAGGCAGACGATAGGTGGAGCACAGTGAGACACTGGTGGCAGCAATACAGGTAATAATGAGAAGTAGATGAGAGACAGAGTACGCGGTAATACAGGGGCCGGAGTCGAGCAGGAGCATATGGCAATACAAAACCACAGACTGACAGACAGGGGAAAACACACAAAAAGACAGAGTTCCACTGGAGGTACTGAAAAATCCACAACAGGCTGGATTACATGTAATCTGTACAGTGAATGTAGTGCATATCAATATTGTCACACTCCAGTTTCTTGTTTCTTCATTAACTTTATAAGGCTCACAACACTGCCATCAACCAATCCATGGACCGGTTTTTGATCTATGTCCTCAAACTAAATGAATACAAACCTTACAAGAGCTTCTTATTTATCCTTTGGAACACTGGGGTTGCTGTTAAGGCCAATTTTTAAGTGTACACCCCTAACTGTCTTCAGAACCTGGTACCATGTCTGGGGATTCACTTTTGTGAACTTCAGTTCTGAATGCTATTTGCTTACTTACACTGTTTCAACAATTTGTTTCTTTTTTCCCTGCACACTGGGTGTTTGAGGGTCTTCCTTTGTTTAATGGGTTCTATTAGGTTTCTTTGTTTGGTGGCTGCCCGTAAGGAGACAAATCTCAAGGTTGTATAAGGTATAAACACTTTGATAATAAATGTACTTTGAACTTTGAGATGCCTTCTTAATCACAACAGCGTTTCTGGTGAGGGGATGCCCACAATGCTGTACTTCTGGATTTACACCCAGAGAAGTTGAAGGAACAATAATATATTTCCACGTCAGGGTGCCGTGTGACTTTGAAGGGAATCTGGAGGTGACAGTGCTTCTTTCTTCCTGCTGCCCTTGTCCTTCTGGGTAATAAAAGCTATGGATTAAAACCAGGAAAAAAAATCCAAACTAAACACTAACACTGCACTAACGAGCAGGGAGAAGCTACAAAACATCCACGCCAGGACCACCAGACTCTAAAACAGTTACTTTCCCCAATTAGTAAGGCATATCAACACCACCATCCACTAACTCCACCACTACTTCTGATAATAGGTCTCTATTGAAGACTGAGAGTGGGAAGGGGGCAGGGAGAAGGGAATCATAATTGGGAAAAGGGAAGGGAGAGGGGCAGGAGCGGGATGCACCGGAGGGACATTCTGTAATGGTTGATAAACCAATTGTTTGGAATCAAATGACCTTGCCTGATGGCTCAGGGCTGGTGTGTCTGCACCCACTCCACCCACCGTTCCCGGCACCTGTCCCACACCCCTCCCGCAGCACTCCAGCCTCACCTTTCTCAGCATCCTTTGTTCTCGCCAGATTTACAAACTCACTCTCTGCTCCACGTTGACAAATACAGTTCTGTGCAAAAGTCTTAGGCACTCTAGCTATCTAGCTATACACACACACACACACACACACACACACACACACAAGACTTTTGCACAGTACTCTATGTGGCAGATCTATTTGGTAAGTCTGTTAAAAACTACAAGAGTGTTTTATTATTATTAGTAGTAATAGTAATAGTAAATTGGATTAGACATTAGCTCTGTGGGACAAACCAGAAAATGGTAGTAGATTGTTGCTGTGTATGTTGTAGTTTGTCATCTATGTCAACGATCTGGATGATAATGTGTTAAACTGGATCAGTGAACTTGCAGATGACAACAAGACTGGGGGTGTAGTGGACAGTGAGAAAGGCTATCATGGCTAGAAAAATGGGCTGAAAAAGGCAGATGGAATGTAATAGACGAGAGTGGGGTGTTACACTTAGGTAGGACCAATCAGGATAGGTCTCACACAGCGAATGGTAGGGCACTGAGGAATGCAGTAGAACAAAGGGATTTGGGAATACAGGTCCATAATTCATTGAAAGTAGCGTCACAAGTTGATAGGGCCATAAAGAAAACCTTTTAGCACATTGGACTACAATTTGAGGTTAAGGGTTAAGGGTGAAAGGTGAGAAGTTTAAGGGGAACAAGAGGGGAAATTTCTTCACTCAGAGGGTGGTGAGAGTGTGGAGCAAGCTGCCAGCGCAAGTGGTGCATGTGAGCTTGATTTCAACACTTCAGAGAAGTTTAGATAGGTACGTGGATGGTCAGGGCTTGGAGAGCTGTGGTCCAGTGCCAGTCGATGGGAGCAGGCAATTTAAATGGCTTGGCACAAGCTAGATGGGCCAGAAGGGCCTGCCTCTGTGCTGTACTTTTCTATGACTCTGTGATCTTGTTCTTTATCTTTTGTGTATTTTTGTGCAGTATCAAATCCTAAGAAAAAATTATTTCGTTCTCCTTACACTTATGTACTGGAAATGACATTAAAAGAATCTTGAATCTTGAAAAGAACCCAGATCAAGTGGTTTGGTATAAAAGGGTTTTTAAGTTTTGAGTCAAGGGAAATAATATAACACTGCAATATAAGATGGTAACTCTCGTACAATGTAAACTTGCTTCTCCGTTTGATCTACAGTGAGTATACATTTTGCCATCGGGGAAATTAATACTTTTAATGACATGAAATATGCAGGCAAAGGCCATTCATTTCCTGAATAATCGCTGCTTTCTAGGAGGCATGTAAAGAATTTGTGGTGAGGAAATGCGAAGAGAAATACCACTTTTATAAGACCAGACCAAAAGAAAACATTTTAAAAAATCTATTTCCGTTTTTAGCCACCATACTCTGGTGTTTCATGGTCAGTTCACATTTAACACTGACTTGAATTCGATAAATCATTTATCAGAAATTGCACTTTACAAAGATCGACTGCCCAGACTGTGCTGAAGTCTGGAGACCTCCAAAAGTAATACAGTTTGTTGACTTTAAGCAAAATACCTTAGAAGAATTGAGGATGTGGTTTCCTAACAGCGTTGGAAATCACTCATCTTGTTGGAGCACCATGAGTATTACAAACACAAGAGATTTTGCAGTGGGTGGAAGTTTTGAGCAACACACACAAAATTCTGGAGGAACTCAGGAAGTCAGGTAGTATCAGCGGAGGGGAATAAACAGTTGATTTGAAATGTTGATTGTTTATTTCTCTCCATAGATGCTGCTTGACCATGAATATTACAGACAATTTTTGGTCTCCTTACCTAAGGAAGAAAGCAGTGCATGAAGGGTGTGTAGTATAGATTCAGTAGACTTGTTCTAGAGTTTTCGCATCATGAAATATGAATTTATTTGAGCTTGGAAGAATAACAAATCTGTTTGAAACTTACAAAACTCTTAAAGGGCTTCATAGTCTGGCTGAAGGGAGGATTTATCCCTGGCCAAGGACTCCAGGATTAGGGATGCAGTTTGAGACTACAGAATATCTTGGTTCCTCCAGCAGGACCACAGCCTTGTCACAGTCTGAAGGTTTGCGTGCCTCAGTGACCTGGAGAGCCATGTTGGCTGGATGGCTGGAGTCAGGGCTTTATGCTTTGGCTCTTGGTAGGGTCACCCGTGCCAAACAGGTGATAGGGTAGAGGCTTGACAAAGAGGTGGACTACCGGTACGGCGGTTCAGATCAGGGCTGACAACCCTGACTGGTCACTCTACCTGGGACTGGCATAGCTGACTGTACTGAAAACTGCTAGGAAGCTACTGACATGATTAATGAAGCCCTGAAGACTGCTAGAGGTGGAGGACCTTCAATGCTGCCCTAAACATTAGTGGCATAACAGACAGTAAGTAAGGAAGTAACATTCTGTTTGTCTGGGATGAGAAGAAGTTTCTTCACTCGGATTGTGGACGGCCTTTAAAATTCTCTACCCGAGACAGCATGGAGGCTAAGTGGTTGATATTATTCAGAACGGGAACTGATAGGATTTTGGGCATAATGGGAAAACTGTCGCTGACTTATAAAGTCAGCTCACTTTTGTGTAGCAGGTCTGATGTAGATGACTGGTGGAGTAGGCTCATAGGGCCAGGAACCTTAATCTTGCACATATTTCGTATGTTGGGTGATAATAAACTGTACTCCCTATCTTCAGCTTGCATTATGCAAGTTCTGGTATTGCGAACGCATCCCCCAGACAATGAACGTGAACAAAATCCTGTAGACTGGAATGTGACTTTTCTAGAAATTTATATAAAATAGAAAACATTCTTTCATGCAGTCTTACAGGTGTGACCAGCCTATCACACCAACTGCAAATATCTCCTTGACATTAACCCTTTAAAACTCAGAACCCTTGAAAACTATTGCTCTACCACAGAGCTACCTCTTTCAGTCAGGGTTATGTGACTCTTGAGATCAGGTTACTGTTTAGTAACCTTTGCTGGTAACTGTGGATAGATAACCATGAAGGCAGGAGATGGAGCAAAGCAATAAAATTCTAATTGAAGCCGCCTGTAGCCACACACTCCATCGGTTTACACAGGGCTTTGTTAAGGTAAAAGGGCACTGTAACTGCCCACATCATTTTATCTTTAGGCCTAGATTCAACCATCAATAAGAACGATCTCCCTCCATCCAATCAGATGTTCACTATTTTAAATACCTCTGACAGACATCCCCTCATCCCTTTCTTCTTTAAAGAAAACAATCCCGTCTTCTCTGATCAATCATTGTCACTGTGGTGCCTTTTTTGACTCTCACTAATGTTAATCCTATGGAACTGGAACTGAGCGCACTAATCCAGTTCAGGAAATTCACTGTTCTTTAAAGGTTTTGCATGACTTTCCTGTTATCCTCTACTGACAAAAGCAAAATTTTTGCGCATGTTTTATTAACCAAATTTTCAAACAGTTTTCAGTGAGTGTACTCCTGCCGAAGGCCCCTCCCTGCACCACCTTTTGAACCTTGCTTCTCCTCATTCATCCTGCCAAAGTGCGTCGCTTCAAATTTCTCTGCATTATACGTTATGGTCCATCTTGTTCCCTTTTCTGCTAGGTTGTTGCAAGCTATCACTATCCTCTTCTTAATTCTGTGTCCTTAAACATATGCACAGTGGAATACATTGAATCACAAAACATTGCACAATAAGCAGAACAGCACATTCCAACAGAGTACCGAACATAGATAGTTAATCATTTGTAAGCAGTTTATAATAAAGCTCTGAATTAATTGTTGTCAAACTATACACGTTTAACTATTAAAAACTGATTTTCAGAAGAAAAGAAAATTTGCAAAAGTTGGAACACTGAATTTGCTAAAGACCTCCAGATAACTTTACCTCCATTCTTTATAACTTCTCTGTACAGCCAGCTTCTACTATAGACTCCTAGTCTTAATGTGCAGATACCATTACAATTATACACTTGACAAAATTTGGAGAAAGTGCTCAATATTTGTGCCAAAATACACTTAGTAAAGGGAAACTAGACCTTATAAAATCTTGTTAGGCTGCTGTTTGCAAATGAAGGAGAAATTAAAATCTTCCTATGCAACTAACACAAAATACTGGAGGGATTCAGCAGGTCAGGCAGTATCTATGGAAAAGACTCAGCCCTGAAGAAAGGTGTCAGCCTGAAACATCGACTATCTATTCATGTCCATAGATGCTGCCTGACCTGCTAAGTTCCCCCAGCATTTTGTGCATCCTGCTTTAGATTTCCAGCATCTGCAGACCATTTTGTGTTTAAAATCTTCCAGTCAGTGCTTTTGGACAAAAGGAGCAGGCAATAATTTGCTATCAGTTTGTGTGATGTTTTCAAACGTGTTACTGTTCTATTCCTGAGCTACACTTTTTCCCTTTCATTACATCTAAACACTATTTACTTCCTCTTCTCCAATTTGCCCTTATTATCATGTTAATACACAAGACTTGCCCTTGCTCTTCATTACTCTGAGCTCCTTGTACTCCTCCTCCCTCTATTCCATCGGGTGGGGGGGGGGGGGGTGTGGAATCTGCAGCCACACAAGCCCAGTCCTTTCCACCTTTTTCCTTAAAACAAAGGACAGCGGAACCAAAATGCTTCTCTTTCCACAGATGCTGTCTGACCTGCACAGGTCTTCCAATAATTTCAGTTTTTGTTTCAGGTATTCAGCACTTGCAGTTTGTTTTTACTTTTTTTGCTCTTTAAGAATCTCCCTGAACTCTTTTCCAACACTAGTACAAATTTAGCCCATTTTGTAGTTATCTGTATTATCTCTGCTGTTCACTATCACATTACTCTCTGATGTTTGAAGGTATTTTTGTGTGTAATACACTGTTCAACGAATAAACCATCATAATTTAAAATATAATTGATATACCAAAATGTCATCTTAAGAGGCATCTCTACACATCAAATTTAAATAGTAAACATATTTAATGTGTTTTGCACATTATATTTAAAGCAGCAGTTGATAGTTTTCCTGATTGGTCAGGGCATCAAAGGATATGGCGAGAAGGCAGGTATATGGGGTTGAGTGGGATCTAGATTTAACCATAATGAAATGGCGGAAGAGATTCGATGGGCTGAATGGCCTAAATCTGCTCATATGACTTATGCTGTTATGATCTAAGCACAGTTTCCTCACATGGTTAAAGGCAAAATGTTACATTTAGATGTGCATTTTAACCTAGTTTTGATGATAGTGTTGGCTGGGGGTAGCCAAAATTAGTACTGAAAATCAGTGGAATGTAGAAGACTGAGAGGAGATTTGATACAGGTATACAAAATTATCAGGGGTATAGATAGGGTAAATGCAAGTAGGCTTTTTTCATTGAGGTTAGGTGGGACTACAATCAGAGGTCATGGGTTAAGGGTGACAGGTGGAGAGTTTAAGGGGAACATGAGGGGAAACTTCTTCACTCAGAGGGTGGTGAGAGTGTGGAACGAGCTGCCAGCACAAGTGGTGCATGCAAGCTCAATTTCAATGCTGAAGAGAAGTTTGGATAGGTACATGGATGGGAGGGGTAGGGAGGGATATTGTCCTGGTGCAGGTTGATGGGAATAGTCAGCTTAAATGGTTTGGCACGGACTAGATGGGTCAAAGGGCCTGATTCTGTGTTGTACTTTTCTATGACTAATGAACTAGAGATGTCCCACAGAAGCATTTCAGAGAATGTCCAACAGGAGGGGTGGTTACAGCTTATGATATAATAGGACAAGAGGAATTTTATCAAAGATACCAATTTATATCTAAGCCATCTGGCATTGAGATTTTGTGCAGCATATCGCAACTAGACATGTGTTAAATGCCAAGAAGAAATAACTGAAAGAATAAGAGATGTTAGTTATTCAAGGTTTTACACTTACTTTACACAGTTACAGAAGAATTCTTTGCACGCATTCATTTCAAGTTTTTCTTTACATTGTTGGACAATATCTTCGCTGACCTCTATATATTCTGGGGTCTGAAAACACACAGGAATTGAAGAAAATTCATCAAAATCCACTTAATCATTTTGTTGATTAAAAACCAGGAAACTATAATCAGTAGTAAAATATTTGAAAATATCTACTATTTGAAATATTTGATATAGATAGATGAGATAGATAGATAGATACTTTATTCATCCCCATGGGGAAATTCAACATTTTTTCCAATGTCCCATACACTTATTGTAGCAAAACTAATTACATACAATACTTAACTCAGTATAAATATGATATGCATCTACAATCACCCTCTCAAAAAGCATTAATAAATAGCTTTTAAAAAGTTCTTAAATAGTTTACTAAAATACATTGAATGGTAACTTAAGCTCAGTCCTAACCCCGGCACTTTAACATATCTTACCCCTGACGGTTGAATTGTAAAGCCGAATGGCATTGGGGAGTAATGATCTCTTCATCCTGTCTGAGGAGCATTGCATCGATAGCAACCTGTCGCTGAAACTGCTTCTCTGTCTCTGGATGGTGCTATGCAGAGGATGTTCAGGGTTTTCCATGATTGACCGTAGCCTACTCAGCGCCCTTCGCTCTGCTACCAATGTCATACTCTCCAGTTCTGTGCCCACGACAGAGCCCGCCTTCCTTACCAGCTTATTAAGACGTGAGGCGTCCCTCTTCTTAATGCTGCCTCCCCAACACGCCACCACAAAGAAGAGGGCACTCTCCACAACTGACCTATAGAACATCTTCAGCATCTCACTACAAACATTGAATGACGCCAACCTTCTAAGGAAGTACAGTCGACTCTGTGCCTTCCTACACAAGGCATCTGTGTTGGCAGTCCAGTCTAACTGCACTCCCAGATACTTGTAGGTCTTAACCTGCTCCACACATTCTCCATTAATGATCACTGGCTCCATATGAGGCCTAGATCTCCTAAAGTCCACCACCATCTCCTTGGTCTTGGTGATATTGAGACGCAGGTAATTTGAGATGCACCATATCACAAAGTCCTGTATCAGTTTCCTATACTCTTCCTCCTGTCCATTCCTGACACACCCCACTATGGCCGTGTCATCAGCGAACTTCTGCACATGGCAGGACTCCGAGTTATATTGGAAGTCTGATGTGTACAGGGTGAACAGGACCGGAGAATATATATTGATATATATTTGAAAAATATTTGAAATATTTGAATAATATTTGAAACTGGGAGCATTTACAAACAAGGAAGAGATGATCTTTTCTGATTCTCACACATTATGAAATACATTCTGAAATACATCCTGGAATATTATCAAATGTCCATGTTAAAAAAGGCATGAAAATGTATGGAGAATGAGACAAATGAAAAATATTACACTCAACCTTTCAGTACTCTTGAGTTCAAGAGCCACGAGGAAATATTTGCAGCTCTGAGTTAGAACACACTTAGAATATTCTGTTCAGTTCTGGTTGCCACATTATCGGATGGATGTGGAAACTTTAGAGAGGGTGCAGAGGAGATTTACCATGATATTGCCAGGATTGGACTGCATGTCCTACAAGGATAGGTTGATCGAGCTAGGGCTTTTCTCTTTGGAGTAAAGGAGGATGAGATGTGACTTGATAGACTTGTATAAGATCATAAGAGGCACAGATTGAGTGAAAGTCCAGAGAGATTTCCCCAGGGTGGACATGGTTAATATGAGGGGTCATAAGGATTCAGGGGAGTAGATTTAGCACAGAGATGAGGAGGAACTACTTTTGCCAGAGAGTGGTGAACCTGTGGAATTCTCTGCCCAATGGAGCAGTAGAGACAACCTCAGTAAATATATTTAAGATAAGGTTAGATAGATTTTTGCGTAGTGGGGGAATTAAGGGTTATGGAGAAAAGGCAGGTAGGTGGAGATGAGCCAATGGGAAGATCAACCATGATCTTATTGAATGGCGGAGCAGGTTCGATGGGCCAGCTGGCCTATTCCTGCTCCTATTTCTTATGTTCTTATAAAGTTAAGGTGATTGGAAAAGAATAGGGGAGATGTCAGAGATAATTTTTATACACTGAGAGTGGTGGGTGCATGGAACACCCTGCCAGAGGTGGTGGTAGAGGCAGATACATTGGAGATATTCAAGGGACTCTTAGATAGGCACAAGGATGATAGAAAAATCGAGAGCTATGAGGGCGGGAAGGATTAGATTGATCTTGGAGTGGGTTAAAAGTTACACCATAATGGGCTGAAGGCCTGAACTGTGCTGTAATGTTCTATGTTCTAGCTGTATGGGAGCAAAGTTCTGATGAAAGGTCATTGAACTAAATTTTTAGATCAATACTTGCTGGGCAATAGTGATCATTCCATGTAGAATTGTTTAGATTTCAGTGTGGCCAGCAAGCTGAGGACCCTGGAGCTTGCTGGCTGAATAATGCTGGTGACCCCCATTCTGATCATGACGGTCAGTGGATAAACTCACGAACAATCCATTCATGAATGAAGATGAGCAATTACTTCTCTTTCTTTTAACGTCTTTAAAGCTTTTTGAATTTTTAATGATGTTCAGACAAGTGTTTTATTGAATAGATATAAAAAACAAAGGAGCTGATCAAGCAGGAAGTTGGAGCAGAGTAAACATCCCTTTATGTATTAATGGTGCTGAGGTGGAGATAGTTGAGAACCTCAAATTCCTAGGTGTAAATCTCACCAACAATTTGCACACTAACATTTCTACTTCTTCAGACAGCCAAGGAAATGCAGCATGGCCCCAATAACTGACCAATTATTCAGATGCACCGTAGAAACTATCCTATCCAGATACATCTTAGCTCAGTATGGTAACTGAACCCAGGAATACACAAAATTGCAGAGTGTTAAGAACGCAGCCCAGTCCATCATGTAAACCTGCCTCACCTACAGGCTGTAAAGCAACATGACCAACTCTCCCTAGTCTCTGTCTATGAAGACCGAGGGGGATGCAAATTTCACTGGGCGTCGGTGAAAGTCATGGCACAAGCAAACATGAGGCATGCAAGGAAATCCCTAGAAGCGTGGTTTTCCACAAGTAATTCTGTGAAGAAATGTATAGACCTTGGTACTACTTATGAGCCAAAGCAGGCAAAATTCCAGACCCCAAACTTCCCCACACAGCCCATCAGTGATGAGATTTCCTCTCCACATCACAACTAAGTTTCCGAAATGGCAACCAATCGGCCGATCAATAAGTGTGCAAAGACAAATATTTGGAGGACACACCACGATCAACACACTGATGATATAGTGATGAAATGTTTGCAAGCTCGAAGAACAACACAACCCAACCATCAACTACCTGTTACGTATTTTCAGAATTATTTCCTAGCAGCTAACATTACGAAGACACCTCCCATCCTGGTAATTCTCTCTTCTCTCATCCCTCATTGGAAAGAAGACACTAACGCTTGAGAATACATACCATCAGACTCAAGGACAATGTCTTTCCCACTGTTATCAGATGCTTGAATGCACTTCTCACGCACAAGAAGATGACCAATTCATCTCCCTATCTACTTCATCATGACCCTTACACTTCACTTGTCTACCTGCACTTTCTCTGTAACTATAACACTCTATTCTGCATTTTGTTTTTCTTTTTACTGTCTCAATGCACTTACAGTATGAATGCCACTATCTGACCGGGAATGCTTTTCACATTCTCTCTCTGTTATTTATGTGCCGAGTTTTATGACGTGGGTGATTATGGTCATCCCATTAACATGACTGTTCTTAGCAAAATTTTCTACAGAAGTGGTTTACCATTGCCTTCTTCTGGACAGTATTTTTACAAGATGAGTGACCCCAGCCATTATCAATACTCTTCAGAGACCGTCTGCCTGGCATCAGTGGTAGCATAAGCAGGACTTGTGATATGCACCAGCTGTTCGTACAACCAGCCACCACCTGCTCCCATGGCTTCATGTGGCCCTGATTAGGGGGCTGAGCAGGTGCTACACCTTGCCCAAGGGTGGACCTGCAGGCTAGCAGAGTGCCTTACACATCTTTTGGTAGAGACATATCTCCTCATCACTACCCAATAATAAACTAATCTAAAGTAAACCTAAATCTAAAGTTGTTGACAAGTTTGACAACTGACAAAGCTGAGACATGGCTTTTCCAGCAGCAAGAGTTGTCCATGGCTGATTCTGGGTTGGCTATGTAATGGTACTGTATTGCTTATAGCATCAGGCATTGTCAAGGCCTTGACTACTTGGATTGGGATAGCTTCAGGCGGGTGAAAGATCCTGTAAAGTTTCTACATGATTCTTGTGTAAATGAATGTGGGGGGACTGATCTGGCCTGTGAGGGGACTTGTCTGGCCTGCCAACTCTGATACCCTCTCCACAAATGCTGTCTTATTTGACGAAGATTTATTATGTCTTCTAGTTTTATTTCTCACTATAATCCCCTTTCAAGACCAACAGAATGAATATCTCCCTTGGTAACAATATTTTAGCCGCCTTCTCTTTGATCTGGCCAATTCTATAGGGCCAATTATAATTTACGACTAGCATTAATTTCACAAGTACTGATCTACTGCCATTAGAGAAACGGAAGGAAGAAATGTCTCTCCAGTAGGAAGGATGGAATACCCATGGATAGGTCAGTGAAACAGTTCAGAATTTTTTGGGTGGCTTAGACATTCTCTGCATAAACGTATTTCAAACAGCCATTGGAATCACAAATCAATTTTACTGGCTGGCCAAAGGGAATGGTTTCCATGGTAATACCATTCAATAAAGTCTGACAGAAAGTCAATGGAGAAAGTCAAAAAGGCATGAATTCCTTTTAGTGGGCTATTGGAGCACATTGTACTATAATACTCCACCTCCCTCAATGACCCTGCCTCTTCTCCCCAAACATTTCTTCTGGTAACAACTACGACTACTTTTTTTGGCAAGTGTATCACCATTCTTTTATTTTATTCTGTTTATTGAGTTCCCTTACAAATTATGCTCTAGATTTTCTTTCAAGACACCTGGGCTGAGCATAACGCACTACAGTACCAGCCATCTGTAAGGAGTTTGTACTTCCTCCCTATGACTGTATGGGTTTCCTCCGGGTGCTCCAGTTTCCTCCCAGAGTCCAAAGACGTTCCGGATGATAAGTTAATTTGTCATTGTAAATTGTCCCGTGACTGGGCAAGGTTAAATCGAGGATTGATGGGCGGCATGCCACAAAGGGCCAGAAGGGCCTATTCCATACGGTATCTCAATAAATAAATAAAATGACATCTTTACAGCCTACCTCATGAAAATATCACTTCTCTCTTCACTCTGGGAGTGATAATGTAAGGATAGTCATTCCCTGAAAGCCTGCAACATGGTAATGGTGAGACTCTTGGCAGTGTGGGGGATCAGAGGGATCTTGGGGTCCGAGTCCATAGGATGCTCAAAGCTGCTGTGCAGGTTGACTCTGTGGTTAAGAAGGAGTACGGTGTATTGGCCTTCATCAATCGTGGAATTGAATTTAGGAGCCGAGAGGTAATGTTGCAGCTATATCGGACCCTGGTCAGACCCCACTTGGAGTACTGTGCTCAGTTCCGGTCGCCTCACTACAGGAAGGATGTGGAAACCATAGAAAGGGTGCAGAGGAGATTTACAAGGATGTTGCCTGGATTGGGGAGCATGCTTAATGAGAATAGGTAGAGTGAACTCGGCCTTTTCTCCTTGGAGCGACGGAGGATGAGCGGTGACCTGATAGAGGTGTATAAGATGATGAGAGGCATTGATCGTGTGGATAGTCAGAGGGTTATTTCCCAAGGCTTAAATGGTTGCCACAAGAGGACACAGGTTTAAGGTGCTGGGGAGTAGGTATAGAGGAGATTTCAGGGGTAAGTTTTTTACTCAGAGAGTGGTAAATGCGTGGAATGGGCTGCCAGCAACGGTGGTGGAGGTAATTATGATAGGGTCTTTTAAGAGACTTTTGGATAGGTACATGGAGGTTAGAAAAATAGAGGGCTATGAGTACGCCTAGTAATTTCTAAGGTAGGCATACGTTCGGCACAACTTTATGGACCGAAGGGCCTGTATTGTGCTGTAGGTTTTCTATGTTTAACATGTGCCCAACTGACAGCCTATGGGTCACCTCATCTACGAATACCCAGAACATGTGTGTTGTCTAACACACGTGCGTGGCCAGCTAACTAACAAAGCATTAACAATGTTCAGCGTCTAACAAGGGTCCGGCATCTTACTGCAACTCCTGGCCAAACATCTCACCAAACATTAGAGGAGGGAGCGGACGGTGCCACAGTGCCTCAGCTTAGAGATTCGAATCTTTGCATTCAGTAACAACAACAGATTTAACTCCATAAAATCAAGTTTGCTTGACTGGTATATGTTATGTTTTGTAACTTCAAAACATGAAACTAATTCAAAGGAAGACACGGGGCCTCTGAAATGTGGGTCTACCTTCGAGTTTACTTTAAGCCAGGTGCACACCTATCACATGGTAGCATGGATGACGTATGTAATTCATGTATTTATACATATAACCCGTAATTACTTATTTAAATGAACAAGAATGCTTAATCAAACAATGTATATAATATATATACATACAAAATGACTCAAATATTACTGGAACATCAAATACACAACAGCATACTCACTTTGTTTTGTTCTAACACTTTATGCTCATGGTAAACAATGTCATAGTGGAAAATGACAAACTTTACTTCTTCCAGTACTAGTACTTTGTATTCATTAACTCTTCCTTTCTCTTAACGGCATAGAGAAGATTAGAGGGCAGCAGAATGTTAAAAGAGGAGAAAATCAAACCAGCTCTCATGAGCCCAAAGCCTTTCAGACACCCCCCCCACGTCCCACTGCTCAACCCCAACAGATTCACAGTGGTGGACAGTTAGGCATCTGAGTGTGCCAGTCTGGAAAGCTAATTGAGATCAGGATCCAACATTTTCTACAGCTGGAGGATCCCTACAATGAAAGGGAGTTGGAAGAAAATGGCACCTAGGAACAATGCAACCAAGGACCACATCCTCTGGGCGGTTCACAACACCTCTTCTTTCACACATCTTTTTCTTTCAAGTGTGGTTCAGCTATTGTTGGAGCTTGTGATCTACATTTTGCTGGTGTGTTTGGAGGCTGTCTCCGAGGCTGTTCCGTCAGCCTCCAAGTGAAATGTGTGGCCTCGAGACGAGGAAGCCTGGAGATGAGGCACGAGCCCATGATCGGCTGCATTTCCCGATGATCAAGGTCGCCGAGGAAGATTGAAATCATTGAGGCGAGTGGGTGTTCAGCACCATCTACCAGCCAGAGGAAGGTGTCTGTGTGCGACGGTTTCTCTCTCTCTCTTCCTTTCGCTCGGTGCTCCTGAAGGAAGCTCCCTGCATTCAAACAATCTCTCTTTCACTCAGTGCTGTCAGAGGATGGTGCCAGAGTCCTGGGATTTGGACACGGTTTAATCAACACGGTTTGTGGATTGGACTCTCTAGTTCACGTGATGATGTGTTTCTGGTTTCTGGGTTTTTTGATGCTATTTTGGCCGATTTTGATTGGACAGCCTAAAGATAATGGACAGTGACCTTAACTGTATAAGCCTGGGCTCTTTCAATGTTGTGTTTTTATATTCTGTGCTTTTTGCTTGTTATTATTTTGTTGGTTGCCATTTGGGCAATATTTTGTGCATGGGGGGTGGTTTTGATGATCTCCTTTGAACGGGTTCCAGGCTTTTCTTTGTTTTGTGGCTGCCTATGGGGAAGATGAACATCAGGGTTGTATGCTGCATACTTACCTTGATAATAAATGTACTTTGAATCTTTAAATTAAATCTTGTGGGCCAGGAGCAGCAGGAATATTTGTCCTGATGCTCAAGGCAATTTCAAGTCTCTTCGAAACGAACAGACTTAAAATATTTTTAAGAAAGAGGTGGGAGTATTCCTGATAAGCTGGGTGTGGGGTTGGGGGGGGGGGGTGGTGGTAGCAGGGATCCACCAGAGTGCAAGGTGGATCACATTCAGATCAGCCATAAATGGCAAAGGAGCCGAATTGCCTATTATTGCCCCTAAAATATATGTCCATTTACTGGACAGCATCCTGCCTTCCTGACCATGGAAATCTTGGGCTGTGTGAGGGATCTGCAAAGGTTCCAGGCTGTGCCCTCTTGCAGTGTCAGGACAAGGGTTAGAACATGTATAGGATTGAGGGTAGAAACTGATATAACGAATAAACCTCAAAAATATTTTTAAATTCTTCAAACATTTATGGAATTTTTAATCATACCATCAAGAAAATGAGAGTCTATAATGAAAAAGAAGCTATTCAAGGCCCAAGAGATTATTCATCACTAATTTTGACAGAGCAGTGTTAAAAATCCAATTACATCTCAATTAATAATGCTTAAAATTTTCACAGCCAGAATAATTCAGAAAAAGTTGAAGGTCACATCAAATCACTGACACTGGATGGATCGTTTCTGCGGAGACTGCAGCCCACGCTGTGGAAGAGCAGTGTAACCTGGCCATTTGACAAGGTGTATGCAAAGATGCTATCTGCTTTACATAGTAATAATGACAAATGCAAATTCTTTCCTATTGTTGCAGAACAGAAAGATAGTTGCTTTACTTGTGTTGATGATTTCACCAAAAAATTTAAATAAAGGTTGTACTCTACTTCCATTGACTTAATTTTTTTGTTTTTGTCCTCTTATGTTTTGTAACAAACAGCCTGCATTTAAGTTTTGACTTAAGCATTGAAATGTTTCATGAATATGAACCAGAAATGCCAAGCCTCAAAGGGATTTTAGGATCAGGGGTCAGAAATGATAAAATGGGTGTGCTAACAGCTTGAAAGGAGACAAATGCA
Organism: Hemitrygon akajei; assembly: GCF_048418815.1. NCBI lineage: Eukaryota > Metazoa > Chordata > Chondrichthyes > Myliobatiformes > Dasyatidae > Hemitrygon > Hemitrygon akajei. Next base: position 56,608,292 of record NC_133146.1, read on the forward strand.
GAGAGGTGGAAAAGCACAGTGCAGCCCTTCAGCACAGTATTCAGTGAATAGAAATTTGTCCATTCAGAATTCACAAATCATTACTAAAAAGGTTGAGACACAGAATTAAAATTTGCTCTTACGGAATCTAAGTGAGAAAAAAAAATTAAATAAGAGTAAAATGTGAAAGAAACATGTAGCCTGGGGAAAATACACACTCTGGATGACAAATACTTTTATGATTTTTTAATTCCTTTACTTGTTTTAGATGTTTTAATGCAGAAATAGGGTATCAAAATAAAAACGACAAAATGAATTTAAAAGAAAACATAGTTTCTTCTGTTACAATCTCAGCTTAATTTCAGTCCACACACTTGAGTATCAACTAGATACGTAAACATTATGAAAACAAATGAAACACATCATACAAAGCCAATATGGTAGTCGCAGTTTTAACTTGCACGTGCTTAACTTCCAAACACGGTTAGGCTAGACCCTGAAACAAATTCTGCTCTGTCATGTGACTAGGCCGATAAGGAACTTCGCACTATCATGCTATCAAGTGCCGATACCTTCCTCACCATACAACCACTCAATGTTCATTCTAGAACCATTGTAATTCTTCTTGCTACTCTGCATGTGCATAATGACATCACTGTTTTCTCTTAAAGGCGCAGGCAGTTATTTTAGCATTATCAGGATGAATACATAAGTGCACTTTTACAATAAAAAAATTATAGTCAATGATCACCAGGTTACAAACAACAAAATTTGTCCATTTTTGTCAAGAGTTTACATTACAGAGAATCATGATATGGATAGTTTTCTAATAACACCATATTGTGGGGGTGGACCAAAAAGAGAAAGAGTTCTAGGCCACAAAATTGAGAGGCCTCTGGACGATGGCAATGAAAGAATGTGGAGAGAGAGTAGGTTTTGGTGGAGGGTGTGTAAAATGTGTACAAATGAAGGGGACTACAGCAAAAAAGAGGGATGGATGAGGCCATGAAGAAATTGAACACATAATCAGTTAGCTATCTTGCTGAACTGCCACTTAACATGTTGTGACCTGCTTTTGTTAAATTGATGCACTGTTATTGTGTATTAGTGAAGTTTCAGAGATGGAAATGGGTGAAATGCAGCAGATCAGTAGAAAACTATGCACCTAATAGACGGAGGGTAATCCTTCTGCGTGATAGTAAGTGATGATATTACACCTAAATCCATCAGATTTGACAAGATATTTTACATTTATTTATTTATTTACCATTATAGCACGGAGAAGACCATTCTGGCACTTCAAAGCCACATTACCCCAGCAACCCGCAACAACTCCAATCTAACCCTAACCTAATCATGGGACAATTTGCAATGACAATTAACCTAGCCAGTACATCTCTGGACATTTTATAACTTATTTCCTCGCTGGGTTTATTTTATAAATAATATGGTGAATTATTGACATCCCTATGCCATTTTTATTAATTATATTATTTTTATTTTTATTAATTATAACTCAACTTTTAAAGGAAACCAGAGTACCCGGGGGAAACCCACACATTCCATGGGGAGGATGTACAGACTCTGGACTGATAATATTGGAATTGAACTCCAGACTCTGATGCTCCGAGCTGTAATAGTGTTGGGCTAACCATTACACTACCGTGGCATCATAAATGTTGAGCTAATGGAAAATCAACTTGTATATTCACCCGTCGTGTCCAAATAGAGTGTGCCTTCACAAACCCTTATATTGGTAGATACTAAACAAAAAATATTGATTCTAATGAAATAATTTTTAAACAATAATTTTAATTTCCAAATGGCTTTAATTCAGTGCTGGTAAAGAAAATTAATTTTAAAAATTGAGTTAAAATATTTAAAATGACATATGGAGGCCAGCACTTCACCAAATGATTTATAAAATAAATCCAGTTTTGTATGCAAGGAAATTATTTGTAAAAAGTTGGCAAAAGTCCAACAAGATATTTGGAAGTAACTGTACTGTGGTGGACAGGAGGACTCTACAAAGGGTAGTTAAACCTGCCCACAGCACCACCAGCACCAGTTTACCCACCATCCAGTACATGTACGGTATACAGCAAGGTGCTGGAAAAAGGCCAACAATATAACAAAAGATCCTACCCATTCTGTTCATGGACTGTTTGCCCCACTCCCATCAGGGAAGACGCTACGCAGCATTCACACCTGGACTGTTAGACTCAGAAATGTTTACTTCCCTCCAACCCCACCCTCCACCAAAGCCATCACTCATTAACCTATTCCACCATCACTACATACACATCACCTAGCATCACTTTACCTATGTTGATGTACTTAACTGTTATTTGTACATTATAGGATTATTTTTACATTTATTGTGTTCTTTGTGCTGCATCGTACCTGGAGTAACAATATTTTTGTTCTTCTTTATGCTCGTGTACTGAAGTATGATAATAAATAATACTGAATCTTGAAAATAGAATAGTACAGTTATGGAATCATACAGAAGTACTATAGGAAATTCACATTTATGAACTTTTATATAGTCCTAGTTTTTGAATAGTTTGTTATATAATTGAATTTAGAAAACAAATACAGTTTTAAATTGCTGCTCTTTTGCTTCCGGGCTGAGAAGCTGGGAGGTGTCAGTGTCCTCACTGGTGTTAATGTCAGACTACCTCAGGTTCACATGAGCAATTGTGCTCTCCTCCACACAGAAGAGGTAAACTCTATGCATATCTGAGTTTTATTCTGGTTTTCGTGCAGTCTTGCGTTATAAATGCGGACAGAAGAATTTGAATGAAGAAGGGGCAGAAACATAACAGTGGAAAAGGAAAGTTATGTAAATCAAAGATGTGCGTTGTGTACATGTATTTTTCATAGATAATGTATTTACATGAGAAACCACAATGATAGCTCGTTACACCACACTGACACTAATAAAACACACCTGTATTCACATTACTTACATTCTTGTAATGGAAAATGACTAATATTTAAATTCTTACAACTCTTTACTGTAGACTCAATGCAAATTGCCCCTACTTCCTTAGAGGTTTGCGTAGATTCGGCATGACATCTAAAACTTTGACAAACATCTATAGGCATGTGTAATGGAGAGTATATTGACTGGTTGCATCATGGCCTGGTATGGAAACACCAAATGTCATGAATGGAAAATCCTACAAAGAGTAGTAGTTATGGCCCAGTCCATCATCGGTAAAGCCCTCCTCGGAATGCTGTTGCAGGAAAGCAGCATCCATTATCAGCTAACCCACCACCCAGGCTGTGGTCTCTTCTCGCTGCTGCCATCAGGAAGAAATTTCAGTACCCTCATGACTCACACCACCAGGTTCAGAAGCTGTTATTACGTCTCACCCACCAGGCGCTTAAACCAAATGGGATAACTTCTCTCAACTTTCTCCATCATTGAGATGTTCCCACAACCTATGGACTCATTTTAAAGGACATTTCATCTAAAGTTCTCAATATTTATTGCATCTTTCTTTCTTTTCGTATTTGCACAGTTTGTTGTCTTTTGCACACTCATTAAACACCCAAGTTGGTGTGCTTTTTTATTGATTCTATTATGGTTATCAGATTTATTGAGCATGCCCACAATCTCAGGGTATATATGTACTGTGATAATTACTTTACTTTGAACTTTGAATGCTTTCCATCTTATGGCTTTAACATATTAGATTTAGTCACTGTAATACATTCACTAGAAACAAGTTGAATGCATATATTTAACCATGCAGTAGAAAAAACAAACAGATAAAATTTAACACATATAACTTAGCCTGGAGGGTGTCTGTGCCTATGGAAGAACCAGTTTTTTTGCTAGAGTATCATTGGTCTTTTATATCATTCTTTTAATCATTTCTTCTTAGATTATGCTCTAGATTTTTTGAAAAGATTTGCAATAAAATGTCACTGTAATAACCTACTCTGTGAAAATATTTCTTCTCTTTTGCAGTGATAATGTAAAAGTATATATTCCCTGAAGGCCAGCATTTGTTTTCTGGCCTTACCTGCCCTTGAGAGATCTCCTGAACCACTGAAGTCGTTTTAGGTTTGGCCCTCCCATAATGACGTTGGCTAGGGCACTCCAGGATTTATATATTTTAATGTGAAATCTTTAGAGGAACATCTCGCTGGCTTCTGCCTTTGTCCTTCTTGATGGTAAAAGGGCCCTGGATTAGGTGGTGTTGGAATTGCTGAGGTGAACTTGTTGGCTTTGTTGCAAAGTTTGCAGATGATACAAAGATAGGTGGAGGGGCAGGTCCTTTTGAGGAAGGAAAGAAGCTAAGAAAGATTTAGACAGACTAGGAGAACGGGCAAAGAAGTGATAGATGGAATATAGTGTCGGGAAGTGTATGGTCATGTGCTTTGGTAGAAGAATTAAAAGTTTAGACTATTTTCTAAGTGGAGAGAAAATTCAAAAATCTGAGGTGGAAAGGGACTTGGAAGTCCTCATGCAGGATTCCCTGAAGCTTAATTTGCAGGTTGAGTCGGTGATGAGGAAGGCAAAAGCAACATTAGCATTCATTTCTAGAGGAATAGAATATAGAAGTAAGGACATAATGTTGAGGCTTTATAAGGCACTGGTGAGGCCTCACTTGGAATATTGTGAACGGATCGGAGCCCTGTATCTAAGAAAGGGTGTGCTAACATGGGAGAGGGTTCAAAGAAGGTTCATGAAAATGATTCTGGGATTGAAAGGCTTATCATACTATGAGAGTTTGATGGTTCTGGGACTCTACTCACTGGAATTCAAAAGAATGAGGGGTGACCTCATTGAAACCTATCGAATGTTGAAAGGCCTTGATAGAGTGGATGTGAAAAGGATGTTTCCTATGGTGGGCGAGTCTAAGTTCCAGAGGACACAGCCTCAGAACAGAGGGGCGCCCTTTTAGAACAGAGATGAGGAGAAATTTCTTCAGCCAGAGAGTGGAGAATCTGTGGAATTTGTTGCCACAGGTGGCTGTGGAGACCAAGTCATTGGGTATATTTAAGGTAGAGGTTGATAGATTCGTGATTGGTCAGGGTATGAAGGGATATGGAGAGAAGGCAGGAGATTGAGGCTGAGAGGGGAAATGGATCAGTCATGATGAAATGGAAGAGCAGAACCAATGGGCCAAATGGTCTAATTCTGCTCCTGTACCTTATGGTCTTAGTCCAATTATGCTACATTTCGCAGCCAGGCCACAATAGAGGTAGAGGGAAAGGATCTGCTTGCAATTGAACAGCAAGTTTTGTCCTGTTTGGTATTAAGCTTCTTGATTATCAGTGAGCTCCATTCATGCTGACCAGTGGAGACTATTCCACATTGGTCCTGACCCGTGCCTTGTACGTTAGGCAAAGGCTTTGAGAGGAAAAGGAAATGTGGCCCTTGCATCACAATATCCAGCTGAGTGTCTGCACATGGAATAGAACAAGAGCCTCTCAATTCATGTAAAGTTATTGGTGGGTAAATCGGAATTGAATTCTGATTCACCTAGCAACAAGCTCACATAAATTTGAAAGCTCGTGCTAGATTCCTGGTAACCTCTTGTGTAAAATTGTTGATTGAGGGTTTTGTCATTACCACCTGACGACATATGGGTGTGACGCTTGCGGCCATGCTAAGCGTGCAGTGTGTGGTGAAACACAGGGACATTACATGTGAATCCAGAATCCTGGTATGAGACTTTGAGACATGGTGACATATTATTCAGTGCCTGAGTCTTGGGGCAGAGTTGTTCTATGGCATCTGAAGTTCTATTTGCAAATTCTGTGTAGGTGAGGACACTACATTCTGTGCTCACTCTTTCCTTGAACTACCATGATATATTGATGTGATAGAGAGCATGCAGAACTAAGTCCTTCACTGTATCTCAGTACAAGTGACAATAATAAACAAATTTGCAACCAAAGTTCTTCCGGCACTGCACCTGGAATTTGCACTTCGCTTCGGGGTAATGACTTCCAGGACTGATTGTTTCCAAGGTCCCAAACCACAATTCTAGAACTCCTTCCCATCTTTTAAGGATAACATAGGGGTGCCCTGGTAGTCTCACAGTTATTGCGATGCTATTACAGCTCGGAGCGTCAGAGTTCAGAGTTCAATTCCAGCGCTGTCTCTGAGGAGTTTGTACGTTCTCCCTGTGACCATCTCGGTTTCCTCTGGGTGCAATGGTTTCCTCCCACAGTCCAAACATGTACTGATTAGTAGGTTAATTGGCCATTGCAAATTGGCGGGAAGAATCCGCTCACATTGGATGGATAGAAATAGATAGATAGATAGACAGACAGACAGGGTTGAGTTCTTTTCTAAATCCCCTTTGACAGGCACCAAAAACTATCTAAATTGCACTGTTCTATAGTGAGCTAAGTTTCTAAGTTCTGATCTTCTAGGTAACTTTTAGTTACAGAATGTTCCCCAGCACCTGGCTCAGCTACACTGCATCCTTCCCTCCAGAAGCAGAGGCTGGTTTAAAGCAACATCAGCTAGCTTCAATGGCTGTTGGCTAATCACGATTTTGGACCCTACCTTAATCATTCACATGAACTAGTAGAGCAGTTTTGGTACTTCTGAATGGGTCCACTTTAGTTACATGAATAATCCTTGTACTTGTTTTCAGGAGCTATCAATCATAGTCCCACTTTGTCTTCCCTCCTTCTAGTAGTGATCCTGATGTGATTGCACAGCAGGACATCAACACTGCTCAAAAATACTGTGCTGACAGGATAACTGAAGCAATATATATGTTTCTGTCTTCTGCCTGCCTCTTAACAAAGGGAATGCTGACTAATAGTAGCTTTGTCAAATGATAAAAGCAACATTGGAGAAGTAATGTCAAATATTGAATGCTTATTGTTAAAGGCAACCCACAATCTTATTTGTGGGAGTCAGGAATCCAGTTACAAATACAAGGATGAGACAACCAAGTGGGAATTTTGACAGTATCATCAATTTAGAGTGTAGTCACACTCCAAATTTTTTTTAATGCAGGCCGATGACAAGAAGTTAAAATCCAATAAAGTGATTTTATGTTTCCAAGGAGATTTGTTTATGTGTATATGTTGGGATGTAATGTTGAAGCTGTATAAGATGTTGGTGAGGCCTAATTTGGAGTATTGTGTGCAATTTTGGTCACCTACCTACAGGAAAGATGTAAATAAGGTTGTAAGAGTACAGAGAAAATTTACAAGCATGTTACCGGAACTGGAGGACCTGAATTCTAAGGAAAGATTGAATAGGTTAGGACTTTATTCCTTGGAACATAGAAGACTGGGGTAAGATTTGATAGAGGTATTCAAGAATATGAGCGGTATAGATAGGGTACACGCAAGCAGGCCTCTTCCACTGAGGTTGGGTGGGACTGCAACTAGAGATCATGGGTTAAGGGCGAAAGGGGAGAAGCTTAAGGGGAACATGAGGAGAAACTTCTTCACTCAGAGGGTTGTGGGAGTGTGGAACGAGCTGCCAGTGCAAGTGGTGCACACAAGCTCAATATCAATGCTTAAGAGAAAATTGGACAGGTACATGGATGGGAGGGGTATGGAGGGCTATGGTCCTGGTGCAGGTCAATGAGAGTCAGCAGTTTAAACGGTTTGGCACAGATTAGAAGGGCCAAAGACCCTGTTTCTGTGCTGTATTTTTCTATGATGCTATGACTCTAATTCAACTAAAATGCAACTTTTTTATTGTTTGTGACTTAGCTTTTACCCTAGCTTTATAACAGTAATCACTCTCCATTCCCAAGTGCCCCGTAAATGGGAGATACATGCAGAGTTTATAATGAAATTTATGAGGGAATAAAACAGATACAGTAGATTTCTTTTTCAAATTAAACCCATGGTGAAAACATTAAAATATCAACATTACAAAGCTCATTTGTGAGAGTGGACAAAATCAGATAAATATTGTCCTTATTCTGCTCAATTTTCATAAACAAATCTAAAATTAATGGCTGGGGAGTGCTTAAGTTACAGTTATTTAAACATTTTCAACAATATTAGTTCACTATTTTAACACATTCTAAGATGATGTAAATTAGGATCTGTTAGTTAGGTAAAGTCACATGCTCAGGATGTCTTAAATTGCTCCATATCCAATTGATCATAAGGTTTCCCTAGCATCCACAGGGGACATTTATTAAGAAGACTGTGTACGCAGGGTAAGGTTCCATCTAATTTGTAATGACCAGTGTGTGCAAAAATCCTGTGCACTGAAATTTTTTGCCCAGTGACAACAACATGAGCACACTGAATTTTATATCTAGAGGTATTAGAGAGAGTGCAGAGACGATTTACTAGGATGTTACCTGGGTTTCAGCGCTTAAGTTACAGAGAAAGGTTGAACAAGTTAGGTCTCTATTCATTGGAGCGTAGAAGGTTGAGGGGGGATTTGATTGAGGTATTTAAAATTTTGAGAGGGATAGTTGACGTGAATAGGCTGTTTCCATTGAGAGTAGGGGAGATTCAAACGAGAGGACATGATTTGAGAGTTAGGGGGCAAAAGTTTAAGGGAAACACGAGGGGGTATTTCTTTACTCAGAGAGTGATAGCTGTGTGGAATGAGCTTCCTGTAGAAGTAGTAGAGGCCAGTTCAGTTGTGTCATTTAAGGTAAAATTGGATAGGTATATGGACAGGAAAGGAGTGGAGGGTTATGGGCTGAGTACGGGTAGGTGGGACTAGGTGAGATTAAGAGTTCGGCACGGACTAGGAGGGCCGGAATGGCCTGTTTCCCTGCTGTGATTGTTATATGGTTATATAGGTATTCATTTTAACAGCTAGCAAAACACTGTCAATAAGAACTTTGATCTGCTCTGGGTTTGATCGTTTTCTCTCATTCATCTGCACTCTCACAAAACATATGTAGTAGGCCCGTAGCGGGTAATGAAGGGTTTTCTCGTCAGAGCTTTTGCACACCTGTGTGATTTGCTTGCAAAATGTAGCTTTAAAAAGTCAACACTCCAAATATCACTCCACTTCTTCCAACTTGCAAATTCTCCAGCAACTTTTGCATCACGACAATACACGCAGGTAACATTATTTTCTGTATTGAACATAAATATTTCTCTTAACTGCACATTCCTGACCTCATGAGCTATTGGTGTTGCACTTTCTACTGTTTCATTAGGCCATTCTGCTTTAAACGACCTAGCAGTTCTTTTGCACTTCACGCCCTTTGCTTCTGTGGAATTTGACATAGTGAACCAATAATTTCTTCAATAAAGCAGTATAAATAAGCCAGTTTTTGAATCTGCAGACAAATCATTGCAAACTCTATGTTGTCAACGCTGTTCACATCAGAAACTGGAAAAGGAAATGTGATTGTGTATGATCGTGAAATATACTTAACATGCCAATAAGGTAGATGGTGAGAACCATTTGTGTGCAGTTTAAATTCTTTTATGTGCTAGTACCAAAAGATGTATGTGCGCGCATCTTAAAAGGGAACATTGGTGCAGGGCCCCTAGTGTTATGAAGGATCCCATCCATCCATCCTGGATCCTTTACGATATTCTACCATAAGCAGGAGACTCCAATGCATAAAGACAAGAACAGCTTCTTCCCTAAAGGCATTAAGCTTTGGAACTCCCTGCCAGATCATATTCAAATTGTCACCAGATAATTTGTACTGTACCGAGCACTATTTAACTTATGAACTTTACTTTTTTAATCTATGCATAATTCATTGTGTGTTATGTGCACTACTGTGCTTTACACCTGGTCCAGACAGTGTTGTCTCGTTTTACAGTATACATGTATATACTGTAGTTAAATGACAATAAACTTGACTTGAGATTCAAGGTAGAAGAACAGGGATGTCTTCAGACAGTGTTAGTAGACAGGCCTTGGCAGCTGAACAAATCACTGAATTCTTTTGTGAGAGTAAGGTGCTAAATTTGACGTACAAAATCTAGATCAAAGTGTAGTTATTGTTGTTTAATAGAATAAAGCAACGGCCAATTAGCAATCAGCAGTTCACCAAAATTACAATGAATGAGCAGCTAATTACTTTAGTCAGTAATGAATCAAATAACACTAGCCAAACGGCTCAAAGAAAAAAGCACACAGTATCCAGCAATTTCAAACTGAGTTCTTAATCTTTTCTGATGTTTGCGGATGTCAAAAGAGTCGTTGAGATCTAAAGGGTTCAACAAGTCTATGACATCAAATACAGTTAATCTTATTGCTATCAAATCAAATGAATAAATTTGCAATTTTTAAAAATATTGACCATTGGGCACTGGCGCAGAAGTAGGCCATCTGGCCCATAAGTAATCTGTTTCACCATTCGATCATGGCTGATTTATTATCTCTCTCAACCCATTTCTCCTCCCTTCTCCAAGTAATCTTTGATGCTCTTACTCATCAACGTATCAACCTCCACTTTCAATACACCCAATGACTTGGCCTCTACATCCACCAATGACAATGAATTCCACAAATTCACTATCCTCTGGCTAAAGTAATTCCTCCTCATCTCTGTTCTAAATGGACACCCCTCTGTTCTGAGGCTGTGTGTTCTGGTCCTAGACTCCCTCACTGCTGGAAACATCCTCTCCATGTCCACTGTATGTATCTAAGTCTTTCAATATTCAGTAGGTTTCAATGAAATTTCAACACCCCCACCCCCATTCTTCTCGGCTCCAACAAGTACAGGACCAGAGGCATCAAAAGTTCCTCATTTACTAACCTTTCCATTCCTAGAATCATTCACGTGAACATCCTCTGGGCTGTCTCTAATGCCAGCACATCCTTTCTTAGATAATGGGTTCAAAACTGTTCACAATACTCCAAGTGTGGTCTGACTAATGCCTTACAAAGCCTCAGCATTACATCTTCGTTTTTATATTCTAGATTGCTAATATTGAATTTGCCTTCCTTACCACCAACTTAACATACAAGTTATCCTTTAGGAATCTTGCACGAGTATTCCCAAACCCCCTTGCTCCTCTGATTTCTAAATTTGCTCCCCATTAGAAAATAGCCTACGTCTTTTTCCTTATACTAAAGTGCATAACCATACACTTCACTACACTCTATTCCAACAGCCACTTCTTGCCCTTTCTCCTAATTTGCAGATCCCCTGCTTCCTCAACACTACCTGCCCACTGCCCCACCTGTCTTTATGATGCAGCATCCTGGCCACCACCCATCAATTCTATCATCCAGATCATTACTATATAACATGAAAAGTAGCGGAGCCAACACCGGCTCTTGGGGAACACTACTAGTCACCAAAAAAGGCCACCTTCATTCGCATTCTTTGCCTTCTACCAGTTAATCTTCTGTTCATATTAATGTCTTTCTTGTAATGCCATGGGCTCCTATCTTGTTTAGCAGCCTCATTTGTGACACCTTGTCAAAGACTTGAAAGTGCAAGCAAGTACAGCTACAGATTCTCTGTACAACCAGCCCATTATTTTCCCCAAAAATTCCAACAGATTTGCAGGCAAGATTTTCCCTTAAAGAAATTATGCTGCTTTTGGCCTATTTTACTATGTGCCTCCAAGTTACTCAAGACCTCATCCTTAGTAATGGATTCTAACATCTTGCCAACAACTAAAGTCAGGATAACTGGCCTATAATTTCCTCTCTTTTGCTTTTCTCTCTTCTTAAAGAGTGGAGTGACATTTGCAATTTTCCTGTCCTCTGGAACCAGCCCGAATCTAGTCATTACTGGACAATCACCAAAGATTCAAAGGTTAATTTTGTTGCCAAAGTATGCATGTACAATGTAACTCAGACGTTTGTCTTCTCCAGAGAGCCATGAAATACACACAAAAAGAAAAAGAAATAAAACTCATCATTGCCTCTAGCATCTTTTTGGCCATCTCTTTTAGAACCCTCATATGAAGTCCACCGGGTGATTTATCTACCTTCAGACTTGCATCTTTCCAAGTACCTTCTCATTAGTAATAGCGAATTCACTCTGGGTGGGGTGAGGTAGAGATACGTCTCGACCAAAGGAGGTGTAAGGTGCTCCTTCCCTCCACTAGCCTGCAGGTCAACCTTGGGCAAGTTGTGTGTAGCACCTGCTTAGCCCCCTGATCAGGGTCGCATGAACCATGGGAGCAGGCAATGGGTGGTTGTACGAGCAGCTGGTGCATATTGCAAGTCCTAGTTATGTGACCACTGACGCCAGGCAGACAATCTCTGAAGAGTATTGATAATGGCTGGGGTCACCCGTCTTGTAAAGACACTGCCCAGAAGAAGGTAATGGCAAACCACTTCTGTAGAAAAACTTGCCAAGAGCAATCATGGTCATGGAAAGACCATGATCACCCACATCATAACGACGGCGACAACTGCAACTACACTCATTTCTGCTGCCTGACCCTCGAATTTCTGGCACACTGCTGGTGTCTTCCATAGTGAAGAGTGACACAAAGTAGTTATTCAGCTCTTCTGTCATTTCTTTGTTCCCCATTACTACCTCTCCAGCTTCATTTTCCTCTCTTTTGCTGACACTCTCGCCTCTCTTTTACTCTTTTTATCTGAAAAAAACTTTTAATATCCTCTCTTATGTTATTGGCTAGCGTACCTTCATATTTCATCTGAAGGTATTTATCTAATGATAAAAAAAAATGGAGCATACACATTTCACTCAGGCAGAAGTTAAATAACATAAGTAAATAGTTTTAAATTGTGCTATAATTTAAAATATTAGGTGAGGGAAGTAAATTACACAGCAAATTTTTTGAGAAGCCTGGAAGTTATTAAGAAGTAATTACAACTGTGTGTTATTAAGACTTTATTACCCATGCAGGATTTTCAAGGTATTTTACGGCAAGATGGATTAAGTTCACAACAGCCCAGCTGCTGAGAAGAAGGCAGCATTCACCTCTGCAGAAACGCACAATATCACTGACAGCAACGTCAGGATTATCTCATTCAACCTTCTAATAGCAGCAATTGCCAAACTGCTGTCAGTTTTCCAGAATAATGATGGTGAAAGCCTATCGTTTTACCATTTGTAAACCTGCAAAATCAGGGCCAGACTGAGTGATGAATTGTTGCCTAAGATTAGAGCAAACATTCTTCCTCAAAATAGTGGAATGCAAAATACATTTCACTTCCATCTGAACAGGAGAAATTGGGTCCCAATTTGATAAAGAAGAAGCACTCAGAATTGCATTGAAATAGCACCGTAATCTTGTTGAATTGAGCAATGACAATAAGGTTCTATTTATTCTATTCTATCCTATTGAAAGTCCATATGAAGTTACACACTCAACATGGAGTGAGATTTCACCTCATTGATAACTGTGGTAGTGAAACCACTGAAAGCTGGAGAAAAGATATCACGATTGATGACTGAATAAGAAGGCATAGCAGAGCCTTCACCTTCTGAGGAGATTGAGGCACATGAGGATACCCCCCCCCCCCTCCCCCAGCATCTTAACTGAATTTTACAGGAGCACCATTGAGAGCATCCTGACAAGTTGCATCTCCATCTGGGATGGGAGCAGCCGAGCATTGGAACGAACGTTTCTACAAAGGACTGTGAGAACAGCTGAGAGGATCACAAGGGTCTCCCTACCATCCACTGGGGACATTTATCAAGAGCACTGCACACACAGAGCCTTTAGTATTTTCAAGGACCCTACTCATCCATCCAGCATCCTCTGACTTTCTACATCAGACAGGAGACTTTGATTCATAAAGACTAGAACAGTCGGGATGGGAAACAGCTTCTTCCCTCAGGCCATTAGGCTTCTGAACACCCTGTCACATCACATTTGAATTGTCACCAAATAATCTGTACTGTACCCTACAATATCTAATTTATGCATTTTACTTTGTTTATTTATGTGTAATTTATCTGTAGATTTAATTCTTACTTTCCAAAGTTATTGTGTGTCATATGTGTGTGATGTGTACTACTGTCCAGAGAAACGTCTTGACAAGTGTATATAGTTACATGACAATAAACTTCACTTGACTAGAGATTCAAGGTAGAAGAACAGGGATGTCTTCAGACTGTGTTAGTAGACAGGCCTTGGCAGCTGAACAAATCACTGAATTCTTGTGAAAATAAAATGCTAAATTTGACGCACAATATCTAGATCAAGCGCTAGTCCAGTTTACAATAATTAGATTTAATATGGTCTTTTAAGCAAACATATTTATTGGACAAAATGCTAAGTGCATTCGTTTACCACTTGCATTTCTCCTAATTAAATGTTTGACTCACTTTGTAATGCAATGATAGACAGGGCCTCTTTGAAGTTTATCAGAACTTGTTTTTGACATTCTGCCAGCTGTCAGTGACTAATTTTGAAGTAGAGATACATGGTACTTTGTCCATAGTTATTAGGTTAAGCTGACATGTTGGCATCCTACAAAACTGTAAAGGCAGTCCAGAAATAAGATCATCACAGATATTCCTTAACTCTGACAGAACTGTAAATGATTAAATTGCTTGAATAAATTTGCGAAGTTACAGTATGTACTTCAAAGTTTGTTGTATTTCTAGATTAATGAAGCAACCATTTAGCAACTTGCATTGCACCTTAACTATGAACTAACGTGCTATGAATGTCAGGACTGAACAGCAGGTAAGTGGGGTCACGTTGGTGAGGTGGCTGGAATTGAAGTTAAGAAGGAAATTATTGAAGGGATAAGCCAGGGCTTCCCAACCTTTTTCATATCATGGACTAATACCATTAAGCAAGGGGTCCTCAGGTTGGGAACCCCTGCAGGCAGATCCACTTTTAGAGGAACAGTCAGCTTACTGAGCAAGATTGCAGAAGGTTCTGTCCAATGGAAGACTGAATGGGTGGTGGGGGGTAGTGTTGTTGAGGACGGGGGAGCAGAGAATTGGAAACCTGAGGGGAACTTGCAGAGATGGGGTAGGTGGAAGGCTACAGAAATTTGGACTATGGAAAATGGACATGAGCTGTTTTTTTTTTGACAACACTAGACTGAAACTTGATTAATTTGTCCTCTCTGCTGGTATCTTTCATTCTCCAGCCCTAAGGAATGTGCTTTTATGATTAACAGTGACACCTCTCTTCCATGAATCATTCTTCAAACACCTCCAGCTAGCTTTCATTTGATCTCCTATATGATTTAATTTAGGTGAAAATTACCTGCGCAATCACCTCATCCTTCATGACCTCCATAAAACCATTCTCTAGCATTAATTGGGCTTTCCAAAGATATCTATTCTGTGCTCTTGTTGCTACCCAAAAAATCACTCCCTGTGAGGACCGTTATGCTTGTAATCTGACAGGGAGTGCTGCCTTCACTTGGTCAATTAATCAAATTTCCAGGTGAGCCTCTTCAAAAACAACTTCTCAACAAATAATTGGTTACCTTTCAGCATAGTATTCTTAAGTATAGGTTAAAGAAAGCTGTAAAAGCAATAGGGCTGTTGTCATAGGGTCTTCAATTTCTCTAATATAAACTGGGACCTTCTTACTGCAAGAGTTTTAAATGGGACAGAATTTGTTAGGGGTAGCAGTAATGAACTATTAAGCTGGATGCCAACCTCCGAAGAAGAAGAAGAAGAAGAATTTGTTAGGTGCATCCAGGAGGGTTTCTTAACTCAATATGTAAATAGTCCAACAAGAGGAGGGGCTGTTGTTGGGTGTTGAGTAATGGCCAGGTGACCGATCTTCCAATGTGTGACTGGTAAGGGAATAGTTAAGTTTTTAGATAGCTATAGATAAGGATAAGTACGGATCTTGCGGGAGTGTATTAAATTGGAGCAGGGCAAATTACAAGAGCATTAGGCAGGAATGAGAGAGAGTTAATTGGGAACAACTGTTTCTTGACAAGTCCACATCAGGTGTGTGGAGGGTGTTTGAAGACCAACTGCACAGAGTACAGGACAAGTAAGTTCCAGTCAGAAGGAAAGACAAGAATGGGTAAGAGATCTTGGATGTCGAGAGAGGTGATGAATTTAGTCAAGAAGTAAAAGGAAAAGTATGTAAAGCTTAGGAAGCCATAATCTAACAGAGCCCTTGATGATTATAAAGAATCCAGAAAAGAACTCAAGAAGGGAATTAGGAAAGCCAGGAGGGACCATGAAAAGTCACTGGCAAGTAGAATTAAAGAAAATCCCAAGGCATTCTATTCATACTTGAAGAGCAAGAGGATAACTAGTGAAAGGGTGGGAACACAGGGATAAAGAAGGAACATGTGCTTGGATGCAGAGGATGTGTGTGAGTATTTTACATCAGTATTCACCAAGGAGAAGTACGTGGAGAACAGGGAGTCAGTGCTGAGCATATTCCTATGTTAGGTCATTTCAAGGAGGAGGTAGTGTTGAAGAGCATTTAAAGAGCATTAAGGTGAATAAGTCTCTGGGGCTTGATGGAATATACCCCAGGTCATTGAGCGAGGCAAGAGAAGACATTTTTGGAGCCTTGACCAATATCTTTGTGTTCCCTCTAGCCACAGCTGAGGTCCCAGATGACTGTCATGTAGCTATTACTTTCCATTATTCCATAAGGCAATCAGTAATAATCCTGGAAACTATAGACACTGAGTCTCACATCAGTCATAGAAGTTACTGGAGAGAATTCTTAGGGATAGGATTTAAGGGCATTTGAAAAACTATGGAATGATGAGGGATACCCAGCATGGGCTTGTGTAGGGCAAGTCATGTCCTACTAAATTGCCCTAAGTAGGACAATATAAGTTTTTTGATGAAATGAGGAGGGTGATAGATGAAGGCAGAGCTGAGGATGTTGCCTATATGGATTTTAGTAAGGCATTTGACAAGGTCCCTTGTGAGAGGCTCATCCAGAAGATTAAGATGCACGGGATCCATGGTGAATTGGTCGTTAGGATTCAGAACTGGCTTGAATCCTAAACCAAGCCAGGTTAGGATTCTAACCTGAAGACAGAAGACAGAGTATAGTAACTGAAATGACTTATTCTGGCTGGAGGTCTGTGATTAATGGTGTTCCACAGGGATCTGTACCAGGATCTCTGCTGATTGATATGCATATAATTGAAAGCGTAGATAGGTGGATTAGTAAGTTTGCAAATGATTCAAGGACTGTTGGTATTGTGGATAGTGTAGATGACTGGCAGATATGTGGATCACTGGGGTATCTTCTGGGGAAGGTAGGAGCTGTAGAAAAAGGACAGGTTACTCCTGAACCTGAGGGGGACAAATATCCTCATGGGCAGATTTGCTGGAGCTGTTGGGGTGGGTTTAAATCAATTTGGCAGTGGCATGGGAACCAGAGTGATAGGGCTGAAGACGGGGCAGTTGGTGTACATAGAGATGCAGTGTGTGATGATAGGTAAAACTGCAGTCAGTGGGATGAGTTGCAGTGTAATGTGGGGAAAATCAGAAAGGGTGATTGATGCAGGGTTGAAGGTTTTATATCTGTATGCATGCAGTAGACAGAAAAAAGTAGATGATCTTGTGGCACAGTTAGAGACTGGCAGGTATGATGTTGTGCAAAGCTTTCAAAAACCAACAGAAATCTACTAAAAATGCCATAAGGAGGGAAAATATGAAATATGAAGGTAAGCTAGCCAGCAATATCAGAGATGCTATCAACAGTTTTTTCAGATACATAAAGAGTGAAAGAGAGGCAAGAATATAAATTAAACTGCTGGAAAATGATGCCGGAGAAGTAGTAATAAGAGACAAGGAAGTGGTGGATGAACTCTGTAAGTATTTTGCATCTGTCTTCACTGTGGAAGACACAAGCAGTATGCCAGAAATTCGAGAATGTCAGAGAGCAAAAGTGAGTACTAGGGAGAAGGTGCTTGGGAAGCTGGAAGTTTTGAAGATACATAGATAAGTCACCTGGACCAGAGGGACTACACCCCAGTGTTATGAAAGAGGTAACAGGAAAATTGCAAATGTCCCTCCACTCTTCCAGAAGGGGGGGAAGCAGTAGAAGAAGGGAAATTATAGGTGTTAGGATCATTTCTTTTACATTATATGTTAATGATTTGGATGACAGAATTGTGGTCAAGTTTGCAGATGATCGGTGGAGGTTAGGTAGTGTTGAAGAAGTGGTGAATCTGCAGAAGGATTTAGTCAGATTAGGAGAATGGGCTAAGAAGTGGCAGATGGAATACAGTGTCAGGAAGTGTATGGTCATGCACATTGGTAGGAGGAATAGAAGTGTAGACTATTTTCTAAATGGGAGAAAATTTAAAAATCTGAGCTGCAAAGGGACTTGGGAATTATTGTCCAGGATTGCCTAAAGGTTACCTTGCAGGTTTAGTCAGTTATGAGGAAGGCAAAGAATACGGTTGGTTGTAGATCAGTTGCAGTTATGGGCAGAGAGATGGCAGGTGGAGTTCGTTCCAGCCAAAACTGAAGTGTTGCATCTGGTAGGTCAAGTGTAAAGAGGCAGTTCACTGTTAATGGCAAGACCCTTATCAGTGTTGATAAGCAGAGGGATCTTGGGATCTGTCCTGTGGGGAGCATGCCTTATTCTGACTGTCGAACGTTGCTTTGTCGTGATTGGTTAGTTTAAATACTGCAGCTGCTTTTCCCATTGATTAACTGCTTGGTGTCCAGTTTCAAATACCTTGGGTTTACAGAGTGCACATATGGGAGGTTCTCTCTCCCTTTCTCCCTTTGGTTAAGGCAAGTGGTGCATACAGCCATTGGGATTGTATGCTCTGTGCATGCTTTTAACTAAATATGTTGGATGAATACTCAGCTCTGTAGTGTCTGTAATTTGTGGAACATGGATGTTTGATCAAATTTTTACTGTTTGTAAATAAATGATTAATATATCTATTCAAAGTCAATGCTTTCTGTCTCACTTGTCAGGCTCGCGAACCTGATTCAACATTATAGGGTCCAAGTTCATAGCTCCTTGAAAGCGACTACAGAGGTTGATGGGGTTGTTAAGAAGGCATGTGGCATGTTTGCCTTTATGAGTCAAGGCATTGAGTTCAAAATCCAGGAAGTTATGATGCAGCTTTATAAAACTCTAGTTAGGCCACATCTGGAGTTTTGCATACAGTTCTGGTTGCCCCATAGAGGAAGGATGTCAAGGCTTTGAAAAGGATGCAGAAGAGGTTTACCAGGACGCTGGTTGTCTGCATTAGAGGGCGTGTGCTATCACAAGAGGGTGGACACACTTGGGTTGTTTTCTCTGTAGTGGCAGAGGGTGAGGGGAAAGAGGTTTATAAGATTATGAACAGCATAGACAGAGTAGACAGGGAATAACATTTTCCCGGAGTTGAAATGTCTAATATCAGAAGGCATGCATTTAAAGTGAGAGGGGCTAATTTCAAAGCAGATGTGAGGAGCAATTGTTTTTTGTACAGAGTGGTGGGGACTGGAATGTGCTGTCTGGGCTGGTGGTAGAAGCAGAAATATGAGGGGCTTTTTAGAGGCATATGAATGTGAGGAAAGCCGAAGGATAAGAACATTACGTAGGCAGAAGAGATTACTTTATTTCGCCGTATGATTATTGATCCAATTGGTTTGGCACAACACTGTGGGCGGAAAGGTCTGTTCGTGTGCTGTACTGTTTGATGTTCTATTCTCCAGCTGGATTGCCATGATAACATGTCACTGCACACTGATGCCGGAATTTGCACATTGTTCAATATGGAAAATGTATGGCTGCTGCCATAAGGTGGGTTTACTTGCAACAGGAAATGATAGAATGATATCCTGGAGTCCATAAAACCATACGAGATAGGAACAGAATTAGGACATTCAGCTCGGCTAATCCATCATTGCAAGTTTATTAGTGGTATTGTTTATAAATCCCTCCCTTATCGTGGTTTGGCGATTTGAGTGCCTCAATGATCCGGTGAGCTATGTTGGGTCGAGTCAGGGTTTTACGCTTTGGGTCTTGACAGGGTCACCCATGCCTAACAAGTTAAAGGCAGAGGCCAGACTAAGAGTGGTCCAAAAGTCTTCCAAGTTCAGGGGTTCAGCTCAGGGCTAATAACCCTGACTGGTTAGACAAAATTTGTTACAGAAACAGCACTGAAGTATCCTTCTACATCCATGTGCAATGGTATCCCTGATACTCTACCTGGGACTGGTATGGCTGACAGTGGTGAAAACGGAGAGGATGCTATTGGCATGATGAAGGAAGCCCTGAACACTACCAAGACCAAAGGCCAAGGACAGATAGAGACAGAGACATTGCTGCTCTAGACACCAGCAGGTTTAACAAGCAGTAAGTACAGTACTGTGCAAAAGTCATAGGTACATACTGTATATATACAGTAGCTAGGGTGCCTAAGACTTGCACAGCACTGCAGTAATTCTATGTATTACACTGTACTGCTGCTGTAAAAAACAAATTTCATGACATATGTGAGTGATGTAAAAACTGATTCTGATACGGGTCTCTGTTGTGAACTGTGAGTGGGAAGGAGACAGGGAGAGGGAAATCATGGTTGGGAAAAGGGGAAGGGAGAGGGGAGGAGCAGGAAGTACCAGAGAGGTATTCTGTAATGATCAATAAACCAATTGTTTGGAATCAAATTACCTTGTCTGGTGTCTCAGGGCTGGGTGTGTCTGTATCTTCCCCATCTCCCTCATCCCGGCATTCCTTTTCTACCATTTGCCCCCCCCCCAAATGCCCCCCATGGCACTCCACCCTCGCCATTCTCAACATCCTTTGCTCCTGCTAGATTTACAAACATGCTCTCTGCTCCACAATGACAAATGCAGTACTGTGCAAAAGCCTTAGGCACCCTGGCTACAAGACTTTTGCACAGTACCGTAGGTTTATAAATGAGTGTAGTGTATCAGGCATTGGATGTAATTAAACACATGGTTGAAATTGAGGTGCTCAATTTCAAAAAGAGGAATTTCAATTTCAATTTCAGAAAGTGAGAACAAGAGAGTCTTTCATAAGCCTGAAGTGGGAAGAGAGAGATATGAACGTGCATGCTGATGAGTTCCTGTTGTGAACAGCCTGAAAGGTACGTATGTATAGAGTAGTAGTTTGTGACAGATCATGGGGAGAGCAAGATTATGAGAAATGCAATGGTACACTTGAAAGTCCAGATACAAGGAAACTCCATTTAAGAAAGGAAAAACAAACACATTCTAAGAAGACTTGGCATAGATTAACGGGATAAGAATAGATACATAGAAACCAAGAGGAAAGGCCATGTGGAAAGTGGAAGCATTCAAGTAATTGTGGGAACTAAGAATAAATGACTAACCAAGCTATTGCTAATGAGAAATCCATGAGGGCGAGGCAGGAAGGTGAGAGAGGGAAAAAAATAAAAGACAGCTGGAAGTTGAAGGAAAAATTAATCCCATTCTCAAAATGAGAATGAAGCAAGGATTGGCATCATAATGACCTCCATTAAAGATTCAAAGTACATTTTATTCCCAAAGTATGTGTAGTTTGTATAGGACACCCAAGGATCATCCTCCTGCAGGCAAGCCACGAATCAAAGAAACGCCATGGAATATGAGAAAATCTGCAGATGCTGGAAATCCATGTAATACACACAAAATGATGCAGGAACTCAGCAGGCCAGGCAGCATCTATGGAAAAGAGTAAATAGTCAACTTCTAGGGCCAAGACCCTACATCAAGACTCAACATGGAACCCATTGAAGAAAATATGAAACACCCAAAGTGTGAAAAGACGAACAAAATGTGCGAATGGCAAAAAGCGAGCAAACAACACAGAGAATTTATAACATCAAACTGGTAGTATTCAGTTTAGTTCACTGCTCCAGGTCACAGCCATTCTTCACTGAAGATCCCCAATCAGCATTGATTGCCCCGATCATACTGCTCAAAAACAGCAAAGGAAGAGTAACCAGATTCTGGAAACACATGCAACACGAACCTCAAAACGAGTCCACAGCCTTGCCGATTAATCCTGGCAACGTGTATCCCAAGACCCCTGCACTTTACTTCGATAGTAGCCAGCAAGAGGGAGGGGAAGACAGGTCAAACGCAGGCAGATGGCACCAAACTCCCGCCTGTCCTCCACTCTTGTCCTTGTCAACTTAAACCTTGCTCGACACCTCAATCAGAGAGAAACAATGGAGTCGATCATGGACTTGCACCTCGACGCCTCAATTGGAGAGAAGCAACCAAGTCGATCATGGGGTCACGCTCTCGATGTCTCAACGAGAGAAGCAATAGAGTTGATCATGGGCTTGCACCTCGATGTGTCAATCAGAGAGAAACGATGGAATCGATCACAGGCTCACACCCTCGACAGAGAGAAACAATGGAGTCAATCAAGGGCTCTTGCCCTCAACGCCACAATCGGAGAGAAGCAACGGAGTTATCGTGGGCTTGCACCCTTGGTGCCTCAATCAGAGAGGAACAATGGAGTTGATCACGGGCTCACACCTTGACACCTCAACTGGAGAGAAGCAACGGATTGATCGTGACCTCACCCCGTCTCCAGGCTACCAGGCCTTCAGGCTGCACACTCTGAATGAAAACCCTCTGAGCACTGAGATTCCTTAACTGACCACTTATTGGATAGCACTGCTATTCAACCTGATGCACCATCAATAACTCACTCTGAGACGTAAGAAGCGAGATATCGGCTTTTATTGACTAGAAGAATGAACAACACTACATCCTGGAGAATGAGGCCGGGCTCAGGCCTCAATCGCCTTTATACAGGGGTCTGTGGGAGGAGCCACAGGAGCAGTCCAGACAGGTATATGTAGTTCACCACACAAGGCTCATCTTTAAACATGAGATACAGCAATACCAACAGCAAGTGAGGTATACTAAGAGGTTTCTGAGCCTGTTGCACTCAGATCTCAATCACAACTTCCTACACCAATGCTGTGGAAAGAAGTCTAGAATCTGTATTGTCCTGTCTGCAATGTAGCTCTCATGGCAGACTACAGCTGTTGGGACCGACAGCTTGTTTTGTATCTGGCTTGTAAATTTGCATAACGATGCACAAACATGCATTCCTACAAGCCAACTTGCCACACCTTGTTGGCACAGTTGTGACTGCCAGCCCCGAGTTAGCTGGCTGTGCGCCGGATGGAGAGACATTCATGACTGTACATTTTGAAGTACTATAACAATTGTTCATTTGAAGTCTCTCCCACTTCATAATCAAGCAACGCATAGAAAGATTTGGCCTGAAGATAACCGTTCTTTTTGGCAACTGTGGCATGCTGCCACAAGCTGAAAATGATAACAAACTGCCTGGTTGATACCAGACAGAATTAAAAAATTACCATCATCTTATGAGATCTGAGAGGAGCAAACAGAAAGATGTCACATATCCATGAGTAATGATGCCAGACTACTCTACATACTTGGTCACAATTACTAATATAAAACATTGATAGTACTCTTCCTCCACCAGACGATAAAATATATTTTTTATCATCTGAAAGTGATCAATGAAACACTAGTTGGCATGACTGATAATAGAGTGGTGTGGGTGCAAACAGTCTCTGAATGAAACGCATGCCAGGTGCGGGTGTGGGGAGACCATTTGGAGCTGTCACAAGCAGCCTTTTACTAACAACACCAGAGTTCCAGATTTCATTCGGTCCTGGACTGATTGGAACATATTTATTGCTGACAAAACTATTTCCTATTAAGGCATCCAAACTTATACCGATAACTCTGCTTTAACAAAATCTAAACCATGGAAATACTTTGATACATGGGGTTCATCAAGTTACTGGGTCAACATGGAAATTTATCTCCAGGCACAGCTCCAGTTTAAACACTAAAAACTATTTGCCAGATGTACAAATTTGAGATCAATTTCAGACTACAATATTGGTTCTAGATAACTAAAACTGTTTAAAGCAGATCTAACCCCACATTCAATTCTGTGAAGAAGAGAAAACAAGTACCGGTAATGTTTTTGGAGAACAGGTGAAAATGTTGAACAAGTGTCACTCTAGTTCCAACATTTACAAGAATGTCAATCCAATCAGCAAATTTAAATCCAAAATTCCAGTCACTCATTATAGCTTTGTCTCCTTGGATCTTCCCTTCTGTAACCTAACTTGACTCGGGTTTACATACTTGTGATGGTATCATCAGCACCAGATTTGATAGCACTTTATCCCCATGAGTTCTTCTGCTCATTGCTGGCTCTATCTTACTACTTGCCAAGCATTATCAAACTTAAGTTCACTCATCATTCTGCTGTTAATCCTTTTTGAGCTTCAAACTAAAATCAACCATTCAAAATATCTGATGAAGGTATTTAAATCTTTCCGCTTCTGCATGAACAACTTTAACTAAAGGCTTCACAGTCCTGGGCCTTCTTCCCTCTGGTTCCAGCCGTGAATATCTCCCCCTCTCTTTAACCCAGCACTGGAACGGTCTCTATTCAACTGTTCCACACCCCTGAAATCTCCTTCCTAAACCCTCATCATCAATCAGTTCTTTCAAAGCCCACCTCTGTGATCGTATTTTGGGAACATAATTCAGGAAGTAAAGTATTTTAATAAATTTTAGATCAGAAGACCAGGAGAGGTGTGATATGAATCATGCTGAACTGATTAAAATAGTGAGTTACATGTTTATATTCATTCCATCAGTGTAGATGTCACTGGTTGTGCTAGCGTTTGTTGCCCATGCCTTGTTGCTCCTGAACTGAGGACAGTCAACTACGTCAGCAATCTGAAGCTGCATAAAGGCCGGATTGTTTAGGGATAGTAGAGTCCCTTCTTTGAAGAACAGTGAACTAGGTTTTTTTTACAAGCCAATTATTCTTTGTTAATTTTGGTGCTAGCTTTTATTTTCAATTTATTTCAAATTCTCCAGCTGTTGTGATAGGTTTCAAATGTGCAGCAATTATTCTGGCATCTGGAAAGTTTTCTTAACCACTATGCCATCACACCCCTGGGGAGCAATTTCTGAGGGTTGAGATCAACAAAGGATTTGTGACTAACATTCAGACATTCTGTCTTCCATGCTGACATGTTTACAGACTACTATTACTGCTTCTAGGAGTTCAGCTTCAAGTTTAATTGCCATTCAGCCACAGACGTGTATACAGATAAATGGAACAGTATTTCTCTGGGACCAAGGCGCAAAACACAGTAAAACAATCACACACAGCACAAGGTACATATAGTTATAATAGCACATAAAAATAATTTCAGCATGGCCTGAAGATTAATTGTGCATGGGACGTTGTCTAGGAGCCATGTTTCTGCAAGAACGAGCACATAGCAGTATTTCATCTCGTGTGGGTCAACTGAAGACAAAGGCAGTCCAGCTTGTCTTCCACGGAGAGAGCATGGGTGGGAGAGCTGGCCTGCAGCAGCCAGCCCCCAACTCAGCATGGATTCCAGTGAGCCTCTGCTCTCCTCCACACCACCTCCGGCACCCCCTAACCTGGTGGCTGTAACAGGCGATGCCATGGAATGAGGCCTGGTTCACGCAACAACCAAGACCACGCAGCTCCCCCACCACTGGCCTCTCCAGTGAGCCAATGTCCAACAGGGTTTTGCAGTCACAAAAAAATGGTTAAAGACAAGCAATTGCACCATTTGCTGAACCCAGAGAGGCCACTGCAACCAAACACTCTGCCATTTTGTTGTGTATGATACTTGTGGTGCTGCTCCAGCAGTTCCTTAGGTTGTGTTGGTTGTTAACACAAACAACACTTGCACTGCACACTTCACTGTTCACGTGCTATATTAATGAATCTGGAACGTCATTTTTGTCTCACTTTCTGAGGAGCAAGGTACTCAACTTGGAGTTAGTGTAAATGATCAACCAGACTGATTCTTGGGGTGAAGGTTTTACTCAGATGAGCAAGTACTCACTTGGAGTTTAGAGGAACAAGGGGTGATTTACCTGCAAAACTTAAGACATGGAGAGGATCATCACCATCATTATGTGCCATGTCATATGACGTATATGATCATGTTCTTGGAAAATCTCTCTACAGAGGTGGTTTGCCATTGCCGCCTTCTGGGCAGTGTCTTTACGAGATGAGTGACAGCCATTATCAATACTCTTCAGAGGTTGTCTGCCTGGCTTCAGTGGTTGCAAAATCAGAACGTGATATGCACCAGCTGCTTGTACAACCATCCCTCATCTACTGCCATCGCTTCACATGACCCTGATCGGAGGGGGGAGGTGTGTGTGAGTAGGTGCTACACTTTGCCCAAGGGTGACCTGCAGGCCATCGGAGGGAAGGAGCACCTTACACATCCTTTGGTAGAGATGTATCTCTGCCCTGTCACCCACATGGAGAGAGATACACGGTGTAAAAACCATTAGGTTCTTTAATACAGCTTGAGAGAGTAGAACTATGGGCATGGTACCAGACTGGCACTTACAACTGAGACCTGGGCAAAATTCCTCACTTGGAATTTGCTGGCCTGTGGGTGCTCAGGTGCTCAGTCCTATAACTGAAAATGTTCTCAGCTCCAAGGTCTGCAAGTGACATGGAGACAGGCAGGAGCATGGATTTAAGATGCAGGATCAAGTTCAACTTCATTTTATTGAATTGAATTGATTTTATTACTTACTTCCTTCCTATACATGAGGAGTAAAAAGCTTTATGTTATGTCTCCGTTCAAATGTGCAATTTATAGTAATTTATAATAAACATTATGTACAACCGGACAGTCAATATAACATAGAAATACAGTTGCGTCAGCATGAATTAAGCAGTCTGATGGCCTGGTGGAAGAAGCTGTCCCGGAGCCTATTGGTCCTGGCTTTAATGCTGCGGTATCATTTCCCAGTTGGTAGCAGCTGGAACAGTTTGTGGTTGGGGTGACTCAGGTCCCCAGTGATCCTTTGGGCCCTTTTTACACACCTGTCTTTGTAAATGTCCTAATAATGGGGAACTCACATCTACAGATGCGTTGGGTTGTCCGCACCACTCTCTGCAGAGTCCTGTGATTGAGGGAAGTACAGTTCCCATACCAAGCAGTGATGTAGCCAGTCAGGATGCTCTCAATTGTGCCCCCAATAGAAATTTCTTAGGATCTGGGGGCCCATACCAAACTTCTTCAACCGTCTGAGGTGAAAGAGGTGCTGTTGTGCCTTTTTCACCACACAGCCACTATGTACAGACCATGTAAGATCCTCGGTGATGTTTATGCCGAGGAACTTAAAGCTGTTCACACTCTCAACCCCAGATCCATTGCTGTCAATAGGGGTTGGCCTGTCTCCATTCCTCCTGCAGTCCACAACCAGCTCCTTTGTTTCTGGGACATTGAACCGTATACCCTTGCATACAATTGAATGAAACAACATTCCTCCAGACCAAGGTGTTCAAGTTCAAGTTCAGTTTATAGTCATACAACCGTACACATGCATACCACCAAACGAAACAATGTTCCTCCAGACCAAGGTGCACAATGCGGTTCATACAACTCACACATGTAACTCATAAATTAATATTAACACTAGCAAATTAACAAGGTACATTTATGATACAAGTTGAAAAGCATACCGCATAATGCTGTTAGCACTTCATGTGTGATGAGATCTGGGTGGTGACAGGGGAGTTTAGCAGTTTCACAGCCTGGGGAAAGAAGCTGATTCCCATCCTAATTGTTGTTGTTCTAATGTCACGGTATCTCTTGCTGGATGGTAGGATCAGCCGTGATCTTACTGGACAGCAGAGCAGCTGCTAGGGAGCATGGTAGGGTAGTGGTTTGCACAACGCTTTACAGTACCAGTGACCTGGATTCAATTCCCACCCCTGCCTGTGAGGAGTTTGTACGTTCTCCCCATGACCGCATGGGTTTTCTCTGGGTGCTCTGGTTTCCTCTGGTTGCTAAGGTTGATTGGTCATTGAAAATTGTCCTGTGATTAGGCTAGCGTTAAATCAAGAGTTGCTGGTTAGCATGGCTCGAAGGGCCAGATTGGGCCTATTCCACACTGCATCTCAGACAAGAAAGAAAAGTTCTCTTCTTTTTACATCAACTCTGCTGTGTGATAAAGATGATTAATCTAATTGTACAAGTTTTCACTCTCATTTATCAGCTAACGTAATTGTATTCCTGAACTTTGCAGATGGTGTATCGTAAATGTATTGGTCAGAAATTCTAGTTTTAAATTTTTCCAAAGGGATCCATCTGGGTTAGGACATAATGTGCAGACATGAAAGAATTTCTAACTAGAAAACTACATGTCATCTAAGCAAATTAACTAATGGTACCCATGGATTTTAAATGCAGGCTGATATTCCAATACAGAACTTTAGCAAAAATGATGTGCAATCTCTCTGTTACTATGGAAAAAGCCTTACCGTACAGATGGGAGAGGGATGGAAGGTAGAGCAATGAGGAGAACCAAGAAAAAAAAGTGGAATAGCACTTTCAAAAATTATGGGGAGAATCCAGTTAGCCTACAGTGAAATAATCAGTACCAGTACACCTACAAAAACAACGGCTTAGAACGGTAACACAGCTGCAATGCATGTTATACACAGGGTAGACCGGGTATTGGGTGGGGCTTGCCAGCTTTAAGTAAGGTCCCCAGGCAGTGATATTCTTTTGATGGCAGTTTAATAGACTTTACACTGGTGGAGTCACAGAATGTCTGTGCCCCCCAATCCCTCACCTTTACAGATAGTGAAGACTATCAGGGAAAGAGTTCAGGGGTTGGGCAGGGTGAGGAGAAAGCTTGGAAAGGCAAAGTACTGAGATGACCAGGTAGTAGGTGGGCAGAATTGATCAGAAAGTATTTAGGTCTAGGTTGGTGAGACAATCATAGACACAAGAGATTCTGCAGGTGCTGGAAATCTTGAGCAAAACACAGAAAATACTGGTGGAACTCAGGACATTAGGCAGCATCTACAGAAGGGAATAAACAGTCGATGCTTCGGGATGAAACCCTTCATCAGGACTGGAAAGGAAAGGGACAAAAGCTTGTCCTGATGAAGGGTTTCAGCCTGAAAAATCAACTGTTTATTACTCTCCATAGATGCTGCCAGATTTGCTGAGTTCTTCCAGCAGTTTGTGTGTTTTGGTGGAACAACTGGAGACTAATTTTGAGCTGGGGTTAGGAGCAGGGTGGTAATGAGAGGTGAGCAGCTGATGTTAACTCTGGTTGAATGCAGCCTTGGTGTTGTATACAGTGCAGACTGTGTGATCAGTGCAGCTTCAGTGAAAGTGACAACCGGAGCAGGGACATCCAGTATCTCTCTCTCTCTCTCTCTCCCAAATGCCAAGTCAACCTTCCGTCAACCCAGAGCACACTCAATGCACCAAAAAGTCCAGAAGGAGAAGAGGTGCTAAAACCCAAGTAAAACACTCTCAGGATATAGGCACCATACTTCGTATTTCCGCTGGGTAGCCTTCAACCTGATGACATGAATATCAATTTCTCCTTCCAGTAATTTTTTTTTGTCCCCTTCTGTTTTGATCATATTCTATTCCCCACTCTAGCCTCTTGCCTCTTCTCCTCACCTGCTTATCACCTCCCCCTAGTGACACTCCCTCTTCCCTTTCTCCTGTGGTCCACCCTCCTCTCCTATCAGATTCCTCCTTCCCCAGCTCTTTACCTATCCTCCCCACCTGGCTTCACCTATCACCTTCTAGTTATCCCTTTCCCCTCCCCTCAACCTTTTTATTCTAGCGTCTTCCCCTTTCCTTTCCAGTCCTGAAGAAGGGTCTCGTTCCGAAACGTCGACTGTTTATTCATTTCCATAGATTCTGCCTGATCTGCCGAGTTCCAGCATTTTGTGTGTGTTGCATTGGTGAGAATGGCAGAGAATGAGCACCCACAGAGGTGCTGCCCAAAGCTGATACCTGCCCATTTCAAACCAATCCCTAATCAGGCAGTTATATTCCCTGCCTCCCAGGACAAGCAGAAGGAACAAAAGTCATTCCTAAACCAGATAGTTTATACTCTTCAGCCAACAGAGTATCATTGGAAAAAGCAAAGCTGCAGACGATTAGCGTCGGGGGTCGCACAGATATATCAGCCACTGTATGGGTTAAAACAGTCAGATAAGACAATCCACGCAACAAAGGATAAGATGCTGACTGGGTTCAGTTTGATGTGTAATCAGACTGGCATTCTACTTACATCTGCCATCGAAGAAGAAACCTATTTCGCACTTGAGCAAGTGTTCAAAGCAAGAGGAATTGATTTATTTAGCCCTGCAAGTAGCTAAATCAATTATTTATATTGAAGTTGAAACTATCATCAAAGCCAGAACACAATACTAAACTCTTAAGTATTTCTAGAAATACCCCCATACTGTGCCAGATTTCTATCACAGCTTGCCAAAGCATTGACTCCATGTCATATGGTGCTGGGTAAAATGTACCAAATAAAAAATGTTTGCACATGGCACACTCCATCTAAAAGCTAAAAATATTTTACCCAGACAGAGGACGAGGTATTGGCAAATACACTGAGAGTTATAAGATTTCATCAGCTTTTGTTGCAAAGGACATTTTGATCACAAACTTCTATTGTAAATGTTGCAATTGAAATCTGCTTTTCTCGAGATAGTGACATCAAAGACGTAGATGTGGGCCATTCTGTTGTCTCCTTTCGACTCTCATGTTGAGTAAAGTGCATGCAAGCCAAACACAATGGTGGATGCATTACAAACACGAGAAAGTCTGCAGAGCTGGACCTCCAAGCAACAAACGTAAAATGATGGAGGAACTCAGCAGATCAGGCAGCATCTATGGAAATGAATAAACAGTTGACATTTCAGACTGAGACCCTTCTTCGGAACCACAGATGTTGCCTGGCCTGCTGAATTCCTCCAACAATTTGTGTGATGGTGGACACATTGTCGAGATTACATAATGAAGGCACAATAACTATACATAAAGTAAAATGTTTAATCTTCAGGTGATGTAAAATGATTTCCCCATTATAAGTGAGGACATAATTAGAGCAAGTTCTGGAAATAACTTGAAGCAAGTGTTATGTATGGGCGTTAAGTGGAGATGGAGATTCAGACACAGATCTGAATGAGGTTATAACACAGTCCCATCACGGTGTTATGAATTGCCTACAAACTGCCCGTGTACTGAGCAACACCCAGTGTTGTTCTTCCCTTTGCTCAAGATTCTAGCATCTGCGATCTCTGTGTCTCCATGTAAAATACTCACCTCCTGAATAAGTTGATAGTAGCCTACAGTTCAGATCTCTTTTCATGAATTGGTCACAATAATGCAACAAAATATCATTTCCCTCTACTGATCTCCCACCCCCCCCACCCCCACCCACGACCACACACCTCGTCAAATTGGGAAACAGAAATTTCAACTTGCTCAACAAAGGAGATATTGATTAAATAGATTTTGGAAGGCTTGGAAATACTGACACGTAACACCTCTCCTAAAGTCGAGCTCAAAGTCACTCTCCCCAGAAGAACACATTCTTGCTGAAGGGGGAATGAAGGGAAGATTCAGAATGCGATTGAGTCAGATCAAATTCAGCTTGGAGCCCAACAGCTAGCACTGCAGCATCCTAGCTCCAGTGAAACAGCTTCAACTCTGACTTGATGCTGCCTGTATGAAGTATCATGTTTTCCCTCCGAATGCATGCATTTCCTCCAGATACTCTAGTTTTCTCTCACATCTCAAGCATGCGTGGGTATATGATTACTATAAATTACCCCTTGCAAAAGTCATGTAAGAGAGAATAATTTGCAAGAGTATAAGGAAATGGTGGGTGGGTCAGGAGATTAGAACAGATGGGATTGCTTGGCTGGGAGCTGGACATGAGCCTGATAGCCTGAATGGAATCCTTCACCATCAACTTAAACAAGTATAGCATCAAGTACATGTTGTTCACCTCCGTGTTGATGTACCGAGCCCACCAGCGATGAGGTGGACCACTGGCGTCTAGGGATTAGCTTGTGAAAATTGGAGAAAAATTTCCGCATGTCAACATTGACCACTTGATCCTATCAAATGACAGTAACAAAGGAAATTGCTAGGGCAATGAAGTGAGTTCAACAATTGTGCAAGAGGAGTCAATATGTGACGTTAATGAGGAGAGGCAAGGTAGGATTCCATTGCCAAATATAGAACGTAGAGGACCCAGCAAACGAATCAATAGGAGCCACATGCAGGGACCTTGCAAAATGAGCAAGATACAGAACAACACTGTTCTATCCACACGTACAATAGCTTCAATTTTTCATTTCATTTCTGATTTGTTTTATGAGTGCCCTAAGGTTATTCGTTAGTGAAGTCAGGCATTTTGAGTTATTGATTAACAAAGACATTGGACTAACTCATCAACTTATTGAACTTGTCGGTAATAATAGAAGCATATTCAGAGTTACCAAATACAAGATTCCTGTGCAATCTGCCAAGAAATGTGTTTAGGAACAAAAATTATCCTCGTCACACAATGTCTTGCCGGTACTCTATTACCAAGGCTGTTAACTATTTGGTTGCATCCAGAAACAACTGACAACTTGCAGTGCTTTTATTAACCTGAGCTCTATTCCACTAGTCAGTCACATTGGACCATAAAACTATAAGACAGAGGAGCACTATTAGACTATTTGGCCCATCAAGTTTACTCCATGATGGCAGATTTAATATTCCTCTCAGCACCATTCTAATGCCTTCTCACCATGACCTTTGATGCCCTTACTAATCAAGAACTATAAATCTCTGCCTTAGATGTACCCAATGGCTTAACCTCCACAGCCATCTGTGGTAATGAATTCCACGGATTCAGCACCCTCTGCCTAAAGAAATTCTTCCTCATCTCTGTTCTAAAGAGTAGTCCTTCTATTCCGAGGCTGTGCCCTCTTGTCCTAGACTTCTTCACTGTAGGAAACATCCTCTCCATGTCAACTCTAACTAGGCTTTTCAACATTCAATGGTTATCAATGAGATCTTTGCACCAAACCTCCATACTTAATGTACAATTTTATTACCAGAGCTTAGAACTTTCTGTTTTAACTGATAGAAAACATGGAAGTACTACCAATAGCCTCCAGGAAAAGGTAATTTTTCAAAGTACATTAATTATCAAAGTATGTATAAATTATACAACCTTGAGATTTTTCTCCTTACAGGCAGCCACCAAACAAGAAGCCTGAGAGAACCCATTAAAAAATCCCAGCACAAAAACAAGAAACCTGAAAGAACCCATTAAACACATAATGCACAGGGAGAGAAAAAAAGCACAAATCATGCAAACAATAAAAGCAAGCAACAGCATTCAGAACGAAATTGAGTCCATAGATACCTCACTCACTCCAATAAATCTCTATGTCGACGATAAATATTTAGAGTGCAGAATTTAAATGCTGCTTGCAGGATGGTGCACATAGCTTTTAAGATGCACATGAAGACAAATGATCAATCTACTTGGTTAGTGGATGCACTGTTCAAAACTGGAAGAGCAAAAACATGGAAATGGAGAAAGAAACAGTGGTATGTGCGATTACTTAAAGATGTTCAATTTGAAGAATTTCACTCAAGGGGCTGGAGACCTAGTTGCAATTGTGTGAACAATCCCCTGTATTTAACCAAGCATTTAATAGCCTTGGTAATTGAAGAACAACCAGGCATTGTGTTTTGAGAGATCTCTTCTGGTCCTGAATCCCCAGTTCACAGCAGAATACAAGATGCACTTTGACTCAGAATTGGAATCAGAATCAGGCTTAATATTACTGGCATATGTCATGAAATTTGTGGTTTTGCAGCAGTAGTACATTGCAATACATAATAAGAAAAAAACTATAAATTAGATTACTCATAAATAAATAAAGTAGTGCAAAGAGAAAAAATTGTGAAGTTGTGTTTATGGGTTTATTGCCCATTCAGAAATCTGATGATGGAGGGGGAAGAAGCTGTTCCTGAAAAAATGAGTGTGTGTCTTCGGGCTCCTGTACCTCCTCCTTGATGGTAGCAATGAGAAGAAGGCATGTCCTGAGTACTGGGGGTCCTTAATGGTGGATGCTGCCTTTTGAAGGTGTCCTCAATGCTGGGGAGTCTAGTGCCCATGATGGAGTTGACTGCATTTACAACTTTCTGCAGCTTTTTTCCTATCCATCATCAACCAGGATCCATTATCAAAGATTCCCACCATCCAGGTCATGCTCTTTTCTTTCTGCTACCATCAGGTAGAAGGTACAAGTGTCTCAGGACTCACACCAAAAGGTTCTGGAACAGTTACTACCCCTCAACCATCAGGCTCTTGAGCAAAAGAGGATGACTACACTCATTCTATTTCTGGTGATCCCACAACTGATACTCTCACATTAAGGACTCTTCATCTTGTTATTTCATTCTTGTTATTTATTACTACTTATTTATATTTGCATTTGCACAGTTTGTTGTTCATTGATCCTGTTTACATTTACAGTTCTATAGATTTGCTAAGAATACCTGCAAGAAAAAGAATCTCAGGGTTGTATGTGGTGACGTGTATGTACTCTGGTAACAAATTTTACTTTGAACTTTGAATTTCCCCTGTGCAGTGGCCCCTCCATACCAGACGGTGATGCAACCAGGTATATGGTTGTAGAGTGCTCTCCACAGTACCTCTGTAAAGATTTGTGAGTGTCTATGGTGATGAACTATAGCTGCAGTCATGCTTTCTTTGTAAGTGCATCAACATGTTGGGTACAGGATAAACCTTCAGAGATGTTGACACCCAGGAACTCGAGATGGCTCACCCCATTGACCCCTCATTGAGGATTGGTGTGTGTTCCCTCAATTTCTGCTTCCTGAAGTCCACAATCAATTCCTTGACTTTACAGATGTTTAGTGCAAGATTGTTGTTGCGACACCATGCATCCAGCTGATCTACCTCACTCCTCTATGCCTCCTCATCGCCATCTGGAATTCTGCCAACAATAGTAGTGTTGGAAAATTTATAGATGATGTTTGAGATGTGCCCAGCCACACAGTTGTAGGTGTAGAGAAGGTAGAGCAGTGGGTTAAGCACGCATCCTTGATGTGTGCCAGTGTTGATTGTCAGCAAGTAGAAGATATAATATCAAGATGTTAAATCAAGCCTTATCATATGTCTACAGACGAACGCAATTAGTCAGCAATGCGTACTCAATATTTGAATTTTCAAAGTTTAATTCTTAAACCAAAATACAAAGGTGATATATAAAATAAATTGAAAGCTTGAGATCTTCATCTGTGCAAAAGAATTTTAAAAAATAAACTTATTAAACCAGATTTTGGGACTTTTTTCATGTTGATTTTTAAAGATTCGAGCCTTATTTGCACATTGAAAATTGAGAACTACAAGGTAAATGAATGGCAATTATTTTAGAAAGGGTTCAGTTCCTGAAGAATGAATCTTGGAGAGCGTTCACTTTCTTATCTTAGAGAGGGTTCTCTTCTTGAAGAATGAATTCTATTACCACCAATTTGACTTTTAGATGGGAATATCTTAAAACCACATAAAGCAAACCACTGTATTTTGTGAATCCACTTCCTTGATTAGAAATATGGTAAATATAGAAGCAAAAACCCAAGAATGTATCTTTATAAGATAGTTACCATGTTGTTTGTCAAAGCATCAATTACTTTGAAGTGCAGTCCCTGCTATAATGTAGCCATACAGCAGCACATTTGCCACATGGTCTGCACCAAGGGGGTGGTAGGTTAATTGATTTAAACTCTTCTATGAAAGGCAAAGCCACACCAGGTAACATTTATAAACAGAAGATTAAAAAAGAAAGATATTGCAATGATTAGGCCAAATACATGTAATATATTGCAATCATACTTCATCCAATTTATTTTAAATAATACAAACCCTCTCTAAAAAGTGTATTTTTAAGAATACCATGATATTTTAAAATCTATTAATAGATCCAGATGTCAAATAAGTCACCTTGAAAATCAATTGTACTAATTATCAAAAGCCGAGCATAAAACTTTTATATGAAAGTTAAATCAACTCTTTGGTTGAGTTAGATGTTTTATTTATTGGCCGAATACTTCCTTTGGATTAAAAAGAGATAAAGAAAAACGTTTAGCAGAACAGACAGAAGACTGTTGCCAAGTGGGCCTTGTAGATGATGAACTCACATCTAAAGGATGTGGTGTTGCAGGAAAGCTAATTCCTGCCCAACCCTAATTATCTTCTTTAAATACTGTTGGCCATATACTGGAGGAGCTCCCACAGATGCAGCCTCAGTTAATTTCAAATGTACCCCAACAACAGAGCGATAGATGGCAAAAACATCAACATCAAGGAAACTGTGCACTAATATTGAGCAGCCAATTTGAGGGAGAATGTAAGATAAAGCTATATAGGACCCTGGTCAGATCCCTCTTGGAGTACTGTGCTCAGTTCTGATCACCTCTCTACAGGAAGGATGTGGAAACTATAGAAAGTGTGCATAGATTTACAAGGATGTTGCCTGGATTGGGGAGCATGCCTTATGAGACTAGGTTGAGTGAACGTGGCCTTTTCTCCTTGGAGCGAACGAGGATGAGAGGTGACCTGATAGAGGTGTATAAGATTATGAGAGGCATTGATCATGGATAGTCAGAGGCTTTTTCCCAGGGCTGAAATGGCTAACATGAGAAGGCACAGTTTTAAGGTGCTTGGAAGTAGGAACAGAGGAGATGTCAAGGATAAATTTTTACGTAGAAAGTGGTGAACGCGTGGAATGGGGTGCCAGCGACGGTGGTGGAGGCAGACACGATAGGGTCTTTTAAGAGGTATATGGAGCTTAGAAAAACAGAAGGCTATGGGTAACCTGAGGTAATTTCTAAAGTAAGGACATGTTCGGCACAGCATTGTGGGCCGAAAGGCCTGTATTGTGCTGTAGGCTTTCTGTGTTTCTATATTTCTATAAAGGATGAAGAAGATGAGGGAAGAGAATGAGGAGAGAGAAAGGGAAGGGAGAGGGAAAGGGAAGGGAGGGGAGTGAAGAGAAGGGGAGGGAAGAGAAGAGGAGGGGAGAGGAATGGAGAAGAGGGGAGGGGAGGGAGGAGGGAGGGGAGGGAGGAGAGAGGGGAGGTTGGAGGGAAGGAAGGGAGAGGAGGAAATGGGAGGAACAAGAAGGGGAGGGGAGAGAGCATGTGCAGATAAGATGGACAAAATTTTAAAAGTGAGAAAAGAGTTTTTCTGAAAACATTCATATCAATGTGAATATAAAATAGTACAGGAGAAACTAAGTGTAAAGCATTCTGCATATACTGGAGAGAGTCTCACAACATTTTATGCTGACAAGAGCAGGAGCGAGAAGGTGAATTAGTTAGATAGTGGACCAATTGAACAGAAAATGTTTGGACTGAAATATAATGCTGCTGTCAAATTTGAAGTAGAATTCTTCTCTAGTAAAATACACATTACATTAGAAGTAATGATTTATAATACCTCCTAGAACTCCTTTTAATAAGCACAAAACCAGATTCTGTTTAGAATTTCTATAGTAGCAGTTTGTTATTTTCTTTCAGATCACATGTAAGTATCTTTTCCTGGTTCCTTAAATAAATATACAGTAGGGATGATTTGCATTACACTCAAATCCAGAGATTTGTTTTTTCAGAAGCTGTTTTTAGGAACTCTTTTTTTTCTTGTAATGTGAAAGTACTTTTGTTGAGAATATTCAAGTTTGTTCCAGATTCTCTGGGTACAGATACCAGAGAGCCAAGGAATTTGTCTGAGCTGTCTTCCAATATTTAAATGGCATTTAGCAAACTCCCTTGTGCCCTTTCAAAGAAGGCTGAAAGAAATATATTGCAAGTTTTCTTGGTGCCATTTCCAATGCAGCACTAACAGACACCTTCGTGTAATGCAGCATCGTTTCTGAAATAGAGAGCACGAGGGCTCCAACTTCACCCCCGCCCATTGGGAGCATTTTTCCTCGTGCCTGTGACTTCAGGGTAAACCGTCCAATATAATATAATCAGCTCCCTTTCAACTACGGGGTAGAGTCACCAAGGAATGAAAAAAGCAGGGTGCTAGCTGAGTCCTCCTGGGATAGAAAGTGGGAAGTGCAGTGGAATCTGCCCAGGATTCTGAAGAGCACTGAAAACAGGACTTCGGCAAAGGGGTGGGTGTATGTAACAACAATAGCCCCCCAGAACCTTTGTATACTTTTAATTAATTAATTAAAATTAATTTTAACAGAGACTCAAATAGCCTCTGACAACCAAGCCCAACTCCTTGCTTTTATGTGTGGCTTAGCTACTAAGCCCTGCGGAACCGTTTCTATTGACAGGAGAAGCGGCAAAGGTGGGTTGCTGGCATCTTAAAACTAGTCACTGCGGGTAGATGGGGCTTGTCAGCCGTGTTTAGCAGTTCTTCTAGGAGAAGGAAAATTCTGATCTCAAACCTCCACTGCTTTACAGCTATACCCAATCATGGGGAAGGCTTTGGGAGTAAACCCCGAGGGAAAATTTGGAGCTGGAGTCCCTAAGGAGAACTCCACTCAATGGAGTCCTACATTGAGTTCAAAGGTGACTGGCAACTCCTGTAATGCTGCTGGTGCCCAACTGTATCGGTCTCTACCATCCTTTGGGCTCATTAGAAGCATGGAGAGAGGGATCTTGCTACATGGGCAACAGCTTGCTCTCCATAGGTACTGCCGAGGTGTGTATCTAGGCAGCTAGGATGCAGTATCCATGGTTGACCCTGATGAACGGCGCCTCAAAGTCCCCTCTATGATTCTGGGAAACCCTTTACTGCAACTAAATACACCTTCCATGAGTGAGTGGAAATGATTTATCATATATAGACAGTTCTACAGTTGGCCAGAGAAACAGCAAGCAGCAATGTTGTATGGGGCACATGTCACGGGAAGAAATCGAGAAGCTCCTGAAGATTCTGAGAGTGAGGGTGACCCCAAATTTGAGATCGCCTATGTTTATTCTCCACTTATGATGATTTACCCCAGCCTCAGATTATTGGGATAAGAAAGGTCTTGGATTTGGACACACTATTTTTTAAGAGCTTATCCTTGCCTTATCCAAGTGTCTTAAAGTTTCATTACAGAACTAGCAATGAGACCTAAGGTCTTACCTCTGGGGTGAGGTATTTACTGATCATTTCTTGCCCTTTCTCTTCACGTTTTTCATCTGGCATTACTTCGTACTCTGCCTGTGAACAAAGAAGAATGAAAGGAATAACTAGCAGAATGTCACCATTTCACAATAAATGCAAACTGTCCCATTGCCAAAAAATACATTTTGTAATGTAGACCCTGGCCTTTCACTTTTGTAACTTTTTAAAAGAGCTACAGTATTACATACGAGTTGATATTTCATTAGATTAGAAATTACTGTGATCTTCCTAAAGGACATGCAGTTCTGAATAGATCATGGAGTGGTACAATTAAAGTTATATTCTCTGTTCTGAAGAGCATCAAAGATGAGTTCAGTACTTTGACTATTTGTAACAAGATAAGGGTCACACAACTGAACTTCTGTTTATTTAGAGACAGAGTGACAGGATCCAAAATATTGAGATGTGAATAATGGATCAGGTGGGAGGTTATTCAACCCAAGCTGCGAGCATAGAACTGAATAAAGGAGTAACTGGATATAAAAATGTTTCCTGTAAAAAGGAAAGAGAACATCACAAGCTTCACCATGACAACACTTTTGCTACCCATAAATCATTACTATCAGCACTAAATCTGACCTCCAGGCCCTCTGAGTACAGTTGTGGTGCATTTCCCCTTCATTAAAACTTCATACATCTACCCATGCACTCTACTGATCTCTAACTGACAGCATGGTTTCTACACACCATTCATTCCATAGGCTGTTTGCCTACAGTTGGGGTTCCCAACCTGAGATCCATGGACCCCTTGCTTAATGGTACTAGTCCATGGCTTAAAAACGGTTCAGAACCCCTGGCCTACAGGATGAAGCAGACATTCGTACAATTTGTTTATTACCATCAAGAACCAATGGACAGCACATACCATATCTTCTAATTTTACCAAAGTGCATTAATCTTTGAGGAATTACCATAACAATCCTATTGGACAAGCCGGCGAGCACTGTGAGGGTCATGTTTTTTGACTTCTCCAGTGCGTTCAACACCATCCACCCTGCTCTGCTGGGTGAGAAGCTGACAGTGATGCAGGTGGATGCTTCCCTGGTGTCATGGATTATTGATTACCTGACTGGCAGACCACAGTACGTGCACTTACAACACTGTGTGTCAGACAGAGTGGTCAGCAGCACTGGGGCTCCACAGGGGACTGTCCTGTCTCCCTTTCTCTTCACCATCTACACCTCGGACTTCAACTACAACACAGAGTCTTGCCATCTTCAGAAGTTTTCTGATGACTCTGCCATAGTTGGATGCATCAGCAAGGGAGATGAGGCTGAGTACAGGACTACGGTGGGAAACTTTGTCACATGGTGCGAGCAGAATCATCTGCAGCTTAATGTGCAAAAGACTAAGGAGCTGGTGGTGGACCTGAGGAGGACTAAGGCACCAGTGACCCCTGTTTCCATCCAAGGGGTCAGTGTAGACATAGTGGAGGATTACAAATACCTGGGAATACGAATGGACAATAAACTGGACTGGTCAAAGAACACTGAGGCTGTCTACAAGAAGGGTCAGAGCCGTCTCTATTTCCTGAGGAGACTGAGGTCCTTTAACATCTGCCGGACGATGCTGAGGATGTTCTACGAGGCTGTGGTGGCCAGTGCTATCATGTTTGCTGTTGTGTGCTGGGGCAGCAGGCTGAGGGTAGCAGACACCAACAGAATCAACAAACTCATTCGTAAGGCCAGTGATGTTGTGGGGGTGGAACTGGACTCTCTGATGGTGGTGTCTGAAAAGAGGATGCTGTCCAAGTTGCATGCCATCTTGGACAATGACTCCCATCCACTACATAATGTACTGGTTAGGCACAGGAGTACATTCAGCCAGAGACTCATTCCACCGAGATGTAACACTGAGCATCATAGGAAGTCATTCCTACCTGTGGCCATCAAACTTTACAACTCCTCCCTCAGAGTGTCAGACACCCTGTGCCAATAGGCTGATCCTGGACTTATTTCCACTTGGCATGATTAACTTATTATTATTTAATTATTTATGGTTTTATATTGCTATATTTCTTCACTATTCTTGGTTGGTGCGGCCGTAACGAAACCCAATTTCCCTCGGGATCAATAAAGTATGTCTGTCTGTCTGTAATAGTACTGCATTCCATATCATTGAACTTGCAGATGACTTACTAAACTTAAAGGCTGTTCTTTATAAATTAAAATCTCAGCAGTGCAGTGTGGGTGATTATAGATCAGTTCCAACTCAACACACATCAATATTAGCATCCATTGGAATGTTCTGTTTCCACAATTTTAGATTTAATTTTATTCTCTCCATATATGGTGAAGCAATTCTTTTGTGTAGACATATGTTGATCCACAGAGGACATGAGAAGTCATCTATTGTTTTTCCTCAAATTTCTCCTTTTTTAACTTCGATCAGTATCAACAACTATGTCATATAATTCTCTCATTCATTGTGTGCCATGGGTGATCATGGTATATCCATGATCGTGATTGTTCTTGACAAATTTTCTACAGAAGTGGTTTGCCATTGTCTTCTTCTGGGCAGTGTCTTTACAAGATGGGTGACCCCAGACATTAACAGTACAAGTCAGGGATGGTCTTCATGGAGTGAGTGGTCTCAGAACCAGGACTTGTGATATGACCATCCACCACCTGCTCCTGTTGGCTTCACATGACCATGATCGGGGGGCTAAGCAGGTGTTACACCTTGTCAAAGGGTGACCTGCAGATTAGCGAAGGGAAGGAGCAAATTACAGCTTCTTTAGGAGAGGTGTATCTCCACTTTGCCACTCTGGTCACAGAACATAGAAACAGTGCCTTTGGCACTGGTCCATCTATGTTGTCCAGAGAGCTGATCTCATCTGTCTGGATTTGGCCCTTAGCCCTCTAAACTTTTCCTATTGATGTACAATACACTTCCAGATAATTTTTAAATGTTGTTCATGTGCCCGCCTCAACCACTATTTCTGGCAGCTCACTTTGTGTGAAGAAACCACCTCTATTTTCTCTCACATCTGATCTTAAACTTATGCCCTCTAGCACCTCCTCCCTGGGGAAAAAGACTATGTACTATCACCCTTCCTACACAATTCATCACCTTGTTTACCTCTAACAGGTCACCTCCTCAGACTCCTACGATCCAGGGAATAAAGTCCTAGTCTTTGCAACCTCTTCCCTGGTAAATCAGGTCCCAAAGTCCAGGCAACATCCTGATAAATCTCTTCCGCACTCATATCTTTCCTTTCACTGGGCAACAAAAACTCTGCAATATTCCAAGTCTGACCTCACCAATGTTTTATAAAACTGCAACATAGTTTCACTACTCCTCTATTCAGTTCCCGGACTGATGAGGGACAATATGCTGAACTTCTTCTTCAGCACCCAGTCTACCCTTGACGCTGCTTTCAGTGAAGAACGTACTTGTGATCCTGGGTACCTCTGCTCCATCACACTCCCCAGCGACCCTACCTTTCACCATGGTTCAACTCCTATAGTGCAATACTTCACATTCATCTGAACTGGATTGAAACCTATTTGTCAATCCTCAGCCCACATACCGAACTGATTAAGATACCCTTGCAGTTTTCCATAATCTTTGATGCTATGTACACCACAACCTATTTTAGTATCATACACAAACTTACTACCCATGTGCTTGTACTGTACTATGCAAAAGCATAGGCACCCTAGATTTTTTATGTAATTTCAGATGTTATGTCTTCCACAGAGCCCTGACTTCAATATCATCGAGACTGTCTGGGATTACCTGGAGAGACAGAAGCAAGCAAGACAGCCGAAATCTGTAGAGGAACCATGGCAAAGTCTCCAAGTGTTTGCAACAACTTACCAGTCAATTTTCTGATAAAACTGCATGACAGTGTACCTAAAAGGATTACTGCCATTTTAAAGGCAAAGGCTGGTCAAACCAAGTATTGATTTGCTTTAGTTTTTTACTGCTTACTGCTCCTCAAAGTCAATTTTTTGATATTTGAAAACTTTTAATTTCATTATTTTTAAAAACATCACTTTACAGGTTTTTTATATGTGTAATAGACTTTTGCACAGTACTGTCCATTTACATCCAAATTATTTATATAAATTTCAAAAACAAAGGTCCCAGCACCTACCTGTATGGCACACCACTAGACATAGGCCTCAGGTCTAAGAAACAGCCAATGACATTCACCCTCTGCTTCCTACCACTGAATCCAGTCAGCTAGCCTCTGAATCCCGTGCGATCTCACCTTCCAGATTAGCCTGCCATGGTGGACCTTGTCAAAGGCCTTGTTGAGGTCCATATTGACAACATCCGCTTCCCTACCCTCTTGGTTATCTCTTTGAAGAGCTCAAAGGGACTTGTCCCACAGAAATCCAAAAAGCACAAAGCTGTGCTGGCTGTCCCAAATCAGGCTCTGTCTCTCCAAATGTTGGTAAATCTTGTCTGTCAGATTCTCCTCCAGCAACTTACCCACCACCAGTGTCAGACTCACCAGCCTGTAATTTCCTGGCTTGTTTTTGCTATCCTTTTTAACCAGTTATTCCACATTAACCACTTACCAGTCCTTCAGAACTTCACCGGTGGCCAGAGATGAAGCAAAAAATTTCCTCAAAGATCCCTGTAATATTTTCTGTAACTTCCCACAAGGTCAAAGAATGCACCAGGTCAGGCCCTGGGAATTTATCCACTTTAATGCACTTTAAAGCCTCCAGTACCTCCTCTCTGCTCATCTGTATGTGGCCCAAGACAACACCACTTATTTCCCGC
This sequence comes from Hemitrygon akajei, assembly GCF_048418815.1. Taxonomy (NCBI): domain Eukaryota; kingdom Metazoa; phylum Chordata; class Chondrichthyes; order Myliobatiformes; family Dasyatidae; genus Hemitrygon; species Hemitrygon akajei. The sequence goes on from NC_133146.1 coordinate 56,651,908, forward strand.
ATTTCCTCAGTATCCATTGCATTCTCTACAGGAAGAGCTGAAGAGAAATATTCATTAAAAATCTCATTCATTTCCTTTGGTTCTGCACACAGAAGGTAATGCTGATCTTTATGGGGACCTATTATCTCCATAGCCACCAACTTACTTTCAAATATAATACTGTGCAAAAGTCTCAGGCATGTATATATAGCAAGGATGCCCAAGACTTCTGCACAGTACTGTTGTAATTTTATGTACGGCTGCCATAAAGAAAATGCAAATGTCATGACATATGTGAGTGATGATAAACCTTATTCTGATATGGGTCTCTGTTGTGGACCGAGAGTGGCCTTAAACTTTCATCCTTATATCTCCACCAAGAGCCCCATATTTGGCTTTACACCTGCGGCCCCATTTGAACTTTGATCTTTATTGCAGATGTGAAAAGTACTGGAGAGTTTAACATCGGTAGCTGAGCGAAGGGCGCTGAGTAGGCTACGGTCAATTATGGATAACTCTGAACATCCTCTACATAGCACCATCCAGAGACAGAGAAGCAGTTTCAGCGACAGGTTACTATCGATGCAATGCTCCTCAGACAGGATGAAGAGGTCAATACTCCCCAATGCCATTAGGCTTTACAATTCAACCGCCAGGACTTAAGAACTTTTTAAAAGCTATTATTAATGCTTTTTGAGATAGTGATTTAGATGCATATCATATTTTTTACTGAGTTAAGTATTGTATGTAATTAGTTTTGCTACAACAAGTGTATGGGACATTGGAAAAAAAAGTTGAATTTCCCCATGGGGATGAATAAAGTATCTATCTATCTATCTATCTATCTATCTATCTATGGTTACAGGAACAGCCACTCACCAAACTTTGCATTCATTCCAGAACATTGAAAACTCTATACTGGTCTAAGATTAATATATAGGGCAAACCTTACATTTACTTGATGCACCCACTACAAATTTTTCACAAAATAAATAAGACTGTTATCATTTTCGATGCCATCTGGGCTTTGGAATATACTGCCATACCATCGTTGTTAGTTCAAAACCCCAGAGACCCCTCCTTAGTAACAGAGACAATTATTACAAAGACTGCAGGGATTCAATTAGATAGCTCACAACTACATTCTCAGGGAGAATTAGGGATGGGCATATAATTCTGGACGTCATTGTGCCCACTTCCCCTATGAATAAAAGTTCTTTACGTTCAGATGTCTATATTTCAATTTACTGTATCACCACTTCACAGAAGGAATCTTTCTTACAATGCGGGAGCTGTCACTCAATAATACTGTGAAGACTGCCAAGACTGGAAAGATAACAAAGATCTTGTTGATAAAGTAGCGGAGAAAAGGAAATCTTATTTTATTTTTGTAAATTTCTAATCTGTAAAACAACTTATTAGAAGTTATTTATTAAATTAATGAGATTGACAAGATAGGAATATGCTATGCAGGAAGGTCAAATCTAAAAATTTCCAATGATCTGCACCATTGTCCTTGGCACTTTCACGATGTAGTGACAGATATCCCTACCCTGCAAGTAAAAGCAATCATTTATGAAAAAACCCTCAAAAGGAGACTTTAAGTGTAATATTGACGAGCAACTCAGGATTCAAATCCAATTTACAAGGAAGCAGGTGATTAAAAAAACCTGCTGCAATACATTACATACAACCATTCGATATAGGAGCAGAATTAGGCCATTTGGCCAATCGATTCTGTTCCACCATTTCAGTCTGGCTGATCCGATTGCCCTCTCAGCCCCAATCTCTTGCCTTCTCCCAGTATCCCTTCATGCCCTGACCAATCATGAATCTACCAACCTCTTCCTTAAAGATATATAAGGAATTGGCCTCCACAACTGCCTGTGGCAAAGAATTCTACAGATTTGCCACTCTAGCTAAAAAAAATTCCTCCTCATCTCTGTTCTAAAAGGACATCCCTCTATCCTCAGGTCTTTGACACATGTGTGAGATGTTATTCCCACATTATCCGGAGATGTTGCATTCAATCAACATGATGGCATCCACTACCATTCTGTTCTCAGCTTACTTTCTGCATTTACAGTAAATTTCATCATCCTCAACTTTGCATGCTGTGTTTTCATAGCTAGAAATTAATCCATAGTCCTGTAAGGACAGCGATGACACTGACATGTACATTATTTTTTCCACTCTTACGTGGTTAGTATTTGAACAGGGTGTAGTGCCTAGCGTGACACTATTGCAGCTCGAGGCATTGGAGTTTGGTGTTCTGTGCATCCTTCCTATGGAATGCATGGGTTGTCTCTGGGTGTGCCGGTTCCCTCCCACAGTCCAAAGATGTACCGGTTCATAGGTTAATTGGTCATTGTAAATTGTCCTGTGATTAGGTTAATGTTAATGTGGAGCTGCACAGATTTTCTGCTGGGTGGGGACAAGGCACCTTCTTACACATTCTCTCCCATTGTGCCTTCACCAGTCCAAGCCACAACAATTGCAGGCTGGGTCAAGCCAAATTGAGATACAGTTGCTCTCTCACTGAGTCAGTGAGGCTGGCTCTCAGCTACTTTTCCCACCTCTGCCTGAGGAACTACTCAGGAATTTAACCCTGTCATAACCTGGGAGCTCTCACACTATTGTGGCATCAGTGATATTCCCATTTTCAAATTCCACTTCAACTTTCCTGCTCCAGTTAACTATGCTGGCAAATTACAGGTTAAGTAACAGTCCTTTTTCGATACGAAAAATTCATCTGCAATAGGATCCTTAACTATTCAAGACAACCATTGTCATTGTTCTTCGAGTTGCGCCAGAAGAAAGCAGGAAAACACAGGAACAGTAGTGGGCCATTTGGCCCCTCAAGCTTGCTATATTTCACAGTTATTGCCCACTCAAGGCCAGAAGATCCATTGCATTATTGTAACAAAGCGGTTAACGCGATACCATTACAGCTCGGGGCGTCAGAGTTCAGAGTTCAATCCTGGTGTCCTCTGTATGGAGTTTGCACGTCCTCCCCATGGAATGTGTTTAAAGTTCAAAAGTTCAAATTACATTTATTTTGTGTACATATGTGTTGCTATATACAACTTAGAGATTCATTGTCTTGCAGGCATACACAGCAAATTCAAGAAACACAATAGAATCAATGAAAGATTGTATCCAACAGGAAGGACAAACAACCAATGTGCAAAAGACAACAAACTATGCAAATACAAAAGAAAATAATAACAATAAATAAACAATAAATATTGAGAACATGAGATGAAGAGTCCTTGAAAATGAGTCCATAGGTTGTGAGAACAATTCAGTGATGGGGTGAGTGAAGTTATTTCCACTGGTTCAACAGGTTGAGGGGTAATAACAGTTCCTGAACATGGTGATGTGGATCCTAAGACTCCTGTACCTTCTTCCTGAGTCACCAATGAGCGGAGAACTTGTCCTGTGTGGTGGGGGATCTCTGATGGTGGATGCTGCTTTCCTGCAACACTGTTTCATATAGACGTGCTCAGTGGCGGGGAGGAGGTCTAGGACCCGTGATGGACTGGGCCGTATCTATTACTTCTTGTAGGACTTTTTGTTCAAGGGTATTGGTGTTTCCATAGCAGAATGTGATGCAACCAGTCAGTGTACACTTCACCACACATCTATAGAATTTTCCACCGGGTGCTCTGGTTTCCTCCCACAGTCCAAAGATGTACCAGTTAGTAGGTTAATTAGCCATTGTAAATTGCTCTGTGATTGGTCTAGAGTTAAATCGGGGATTGCTGGCGATGCAGCTCGAATGGCCTATTCCGCGCTGTATCTCCAAATAAATAAACAAGATCATGGAAACAGCCAGAAGCAGTTGTTACAGGATTACAGAATGGGAACTAACAATTTAGATTTATTTATATATAAGACTTCCTCCAAGATAAACAAGGAAACTTCAGACATTATTTTCCACATTATATAATTTTTTATTTACATTAAAAACTTGCATTTTTGAAGACGAGGCTGTTTTATTTCATAAACAGGAGCTCTAGGATCCAGAGGAAGAAGTAAACACACTAAATATGTCTCCAGCAAACATACTTCTGTTCATTAGGCAACAGGAAACGTGTGCTCAAGAGACAGTGACCTTCAGGTCCAAGCAGTTTCTTTTCGCTAAACAGATCAAGATCAATTAGCCTCTGAAGGCAGAAATGAAGTTAGAAATATGGAGCACAAAACATCACTTGTAATATTTGAATAAGAATTTTCAACATTGATAATATTTTCAGACTGACTCATTTGTCCATATTAGTTGAGGCCACATCCTAATTAAACCATGCTGGTAGCTGTATTGCATTATTTTATCCATATTTCATCTTAGATAAAATGCATCAATCTAGATGGTGGTGGCGTTAGGGCAAAACACTTTTCAGAGCACATACCTTGCATTCCAACAGAAATGTACTCACTGCTGATGGAGTGAGAGAGTTCCTAGAATTTATGATATGCAAGTAGCCATTAGACATATCCGTTTTATTCAACCTCCTCCACCTATTGTGTAGCCATCAGTGCATCCTTAGTATTTCATACAAGATTTATGACTTTCTCATAATCATAATCTGGAGTTTCTGTCTCTCCCCAACCCTGATCCATCACCCACCCTCAAGAGGAAATGCTTTTTTGTACATCTACTTTATCAAATGTCATCATAACTGTAATGGTATCTACTGGGTCACTGCCAACTCCCTCTCCTACAGAAAGCACTCACAGCTTGAGCCTTTCCTGGCAAGTGTAAGCTTTCAGTTTTGGCGTCTTCTACTCACAGCTCATTAAACAGTGTAATAGTTCATGCCCACAAGCAGAACATTCAGACTGGGGTTGCAGAACAACAAGAATCATTCAGTCAGCAAAACTGCTGTACAGTGGACATCTGGAACAAGAGGACATCTAACTCTCTGTCCAATACAGCCAACAGTTTTATGACTAACCAGGCAAGCCATATTAAAACAGTGGCCACGAGAGAGGTCTGGGGCTGGACATCCTGTAATGTTTTCCTTCCCCACATTCCTGGATGAATGCAGCTTCAACAAACCTCAGGAAAACAAACGTAATCCAGCAAAAGCACCCATTTGATAGCTGTCCCAACTTTCACTCTAAACCTTTATAGCCTCCACTGTACCTGTGCAAGAGGTACTGCAATGGCTTGGCAAGATTTCTTCAACCTCACCTGCCATATCCCTGACCTCTGGGATCTAGGAGGCATGGGTGGAAATGCCACCATTCATAAGCACCCCCCTCCCAGTCAAATCACAAACCATACCATTTTGGCAATACATTCCTCCCTAAGGTTAAATCCTAAAGCTTCATATCCGATATGCTTAAGCTCTTCTCGGGCTTCCAGCTGGGTCCAAGTGTTGATTTTCACCGACTTTTCAATGCCAAACTCCATCATCTTCATCAAGATTGATGCCTAGGCATGTATAGTCCGGTGGTATATAAACTCTCATTGTCTGTCCCTCCTAATTGGTTAGTCCTCATCCAATCAGGTTTCTGCTTGTCCCACCTTGTTTAAAATTGTTTTCCACTTCCTACTTAGTGTGAGTACTTTGTCTTTGTTTTAATTCTTATCCTCTAGTTTTATTTCAATGGTCTCCTTCACCAGGTGGTCCCAAAAGCCATAGGCATGGGACAGTAGTTCTATGCTATCAAAGTCAATCTTGTGGTCATTGTGTATCAATGTCCCGCCACCGCTGATTTCACCTGGTAACCCAAAGAGATACAGTTCCTGTGTTTCTTGATGCGGGTTTCCACTGTGTGCCCCATCTGGCCGATATACGCTGCTCTGCATACACAGGGAATCCTGTAAACACCAGCCATCCTGAGTCCCGAGTCACTTTTGACCTGCATAAACTGGGATTTGTGCTAGACACTAGTGAATAAATATTTCAACAAAGATAAAGGTATCGCTCTAAGTAAGAACTGGAATATGATTTGAAACAAAGCGAAACAACGGAAACCTGGTTGGTTGAGGACTAACCATTCAGGAGAAACAGACAACGGGAATTGAGTATACAGTATATACCACCAGACTAGGCATGCCTAGGCATCATCCCTGATGAAGATGGTGGAGTTTGACATTGCAACGTCAGCTAAAATCGACACCTGGACCCAGCTGGATGCCCGAGAAGAGTTTATGCATCGTACACACCAGGAAAGCACTAGATCTTCTTTCTCCATACCTAATAGCTTCCAAGACAGTGGTTTATCACCTGTCAGTGACCAATGAGCACAAGTATGTGTGAGCAATATGCTTTAACTTCTTCAAGTATTCCCTCATCTCGCAAAAAAAATTATTGAACTTCTGAATAGTTCTTTTTAAATGAAGTTTAAAGAAAAAAATCTGTCCAGTGGCCAGTGTTTATTATCCATCTGTATTTGCCCAGGAGGTTGTGACAGTGATGCAGTCCTCTTGCCAAGGACAAAAAGCCTCAAAGGACCACCTCTTCACATTTGCAGATGGATATTCCATTCCAAGTACAGACTTTGGATGAAAAAATCACCACAAGAAGAACAATTTCTCTCAAACATTATCCTCTTGTTTAGAAAAAAGTTCAGCACCAGATAGTAGGGTTCAATGCCAACCTCGAGCAATATCTGTGTGGGTTTTGCAGGTTTTTCTTGTGAAGGTGTAGATTTCCTTTGGATATTTTGGTTTCTTCTCACATCTGAAAATGTGCAGGTGAGTACCTTACCACCACCTTGGGTCTCGCTGAATGGCAGAATCTGGTGGGGGGGGGGCACAGGGAGTTGATGAGCGTTTGAAGATTTAAAAAAAAGTGGGATTCACGTGGGATTCGTGTAAAATAGATGGTTGATGATTGGTGAGATTTGATGGGCCAAAGGACCTGTTTTTGTTCTACATCTTTGCATGACTCTGAAGTATTTTCTTCGATAATTAGAAGTTATTTTGACATTATAAACTGTTACTCAGATCTCCAAACTAAAGAAGTAAGTAGACGATTATTATAGGATGGTCAGATTGCTGAGAGTTCACCAGGGCTCAACCGACAATGTAGAATGCAAATTTATTGCCACTGTCTGCATTAAGTTAAAGATTAGCCCAGAATTCCACGGAATTGCTCAAGTAACAGAAAATAGTTAGCTGAAACTGGATTTCTAATTCCAATGTGCCCAAAAATGGTTGGGGAAGTCATATCCTCAGAATCATTAAAAGTGGCTAATTAAACTAGACTTTATTTTATCAGAATGCATGAACTGCAAATATTATTGATAAAAGTTATTATTACAAATAACATTGAATTTTGAATTGAATTGAACTTCGGTTTATGCCATTTAGAAACTGCAATGCAGTTAAAAATGAGACAACGTTCCTCCAGAATGATATCACAAAAGCACACGACAAAACAGACTACACCAGAAAATCCACATAACGTTTGGCAATCCCCAAACCCAGAGTCCGGAGAGGCTGCTGCGTATTAATATCGCGCTACCATCTTAGCGCATTCCCCGGAAAGGAGCTCCAAACCCACCAGACTAAACAAGACTACCCAGACACACCTAGTCAGGAGACCCACTCTACCACCCAACAAACCAAAAACTAAAGCTACAAGACCTACACAAAACCACATAGTTACATATAGTTATAATTAAGATATAGTTACAACAGTGCAAACAATACCATAATACTCCTCAGCATCCAGGACATCTTCAAGGGGAGATGCCTCAAAAAGGCAACGTGTATCTTTAAGGACCCCATCACCCAGGTCATGACCCCTTCTCATTGCTCCCATCAGGGAGGAGGTACAGAAGTCTGAAGGCACACGCTCAATGATTCAGCAATAGGGGAAATAGCTTCCACCCCTCTGCCATCAGATTTCGGAATGGACATTGAAGCCACTATCCCACAACCATTTTTCCCCTTCTTTTTGCACTACCAGGTGGAGGTAGGTACTCTCTTGTAAGATTAGGGAGTTGGACATTATGGAGAAATGACTTAGAAATGATGAGTTATGGGGAAATCATATTGAACAGTGGAACAGGCTTGAGGGGTGAGGGGCCGAGTGGCCTTCTCTGCAACTATTTCCTTATGTTCTCCTGTTTTTCTGTCCTAGTATGTGAGACCTGAAACTGCAGCACATGCAGACCATTCAATAACCTTTGATCCACTGCCATGCACAGTTCAGCAAATGGTGAGGTCAACTTGCAAATTTTGCAAAGCGAATAGACTTTTGATTTTGCTGGATGACTGCTGGAAAGGGAAGGAATCCATGCTGGTCCAACACTTGGAAGGACGTTAACAGAAGCCCATGTAAAATGTGGACACAGACAATTTGCACAGACATTTAGCTATATTTAAAGACACTGTCACGTTTAAATATGGTCAAATATAATCTTGGATTTTTCAAAACTTTTAGAAACTGAATGGGTCTTGTGTGTATTTATTGCCTTGAGTATATGCCATTAAACACTCGTAAATATTCTTAACATCCATCGTGACATTTCAGGACAAACATACAAACTATGATACTATGAATGAATGATCATTCAACTGATAGTGAAAATGTGTGTGTGTATGTGAGAGAGAGAGAGAGAGTGAGAGACAGCAAGGCTGAGACTGAGAGAGAGAGAGAAAGAGAGAGAAAGTAGTGTGAGGAAGAATTGCATATACATTTGTTTACCAACAAAGGCACAGAGACAGGGGAAGGAGAGGTGCCTTGCCTCAATTTCAGATTGAAATATGCATCGGAAACCAGTTGCTAATGTCAGTTTTCAAATTAGGGGCTGTTACACACTCATACATTTGTCTAATTCATGATTTGTAGGTCTAATGCTAAACTCTACTGATGGCATACTCCCAAGAGTTTTAAACAAATTATTTCATCAAAATTAAGGTTCCATATGTGACTCATTCAAACTTGGCATGCCATCGTATTTTGAGTTAGTTCATTCAAAGATCATTAACCCTTACATGCCCCTTGGCTTGCAGGAAATTCATAGAGGCCAATAAACTGTGTGGCACAGTAGGAGGTCATTTGGTCAGTGGCTGGTTGAAAAAGGTGTACCCAGTTTAACACATCTGCCAACGCAAAGTCAGTGGCCTCTGTAGATTACCATCCGTCATGTACTCTTTTTTAAAAATATGATGAGGGTTTCTGGCCTCTGGATGGAATATTTTTTCCCCTCTTCTACATTAAATTCTTCTACCAATTACTTTAGATCTCCAACCTCTTTTTGTTTACTCTTCTAGCTTCTTCCACCTTGCAGTATCTAGATCGCACATAATGTGCTTCATCTTATCCTTATCTCTCCCGGTCTGCCCTGTCCCAGAGAAATCAATCCCACCTGAAGTGTTTCCAGCCTGGCAACATCATAGTACCCTCTCCAATGTAGTTACATCTGCCTCTTAATGCAAGGACCAGAAAGGGTGATAGATATTTTTGTTTTTATTTAGAGCTACAGAGCAGAATAAGCCCTTCAACCTGCACTGCCCAGCAAACCCAACAACCCCGATTCAACACGAGAAAGTCTACAGACGCTGGAAATCCAGAGCAACAGGCACAAAATGCTGGAGGAACTCAGCAGGCCGGGCAGCATCTGTGGAAATGCATAAGCGGTCATTGTTTCAGGACATCAACTATCTATTCATTTCCATAGATGCTGCCTGACCTGCTGAATTCCTCCAGCATTTTGTGTGTGGTGCTTACAATTTACAAATAACCAATTAACATCCACAATCTCCATCAGCACAGGAGCGCTGCAAGGATGTGTACTTCATCCCCCTGGACAGTGTGGCTCAGTGCAGCTCCAACAACAGGTACGTTTGTTGATGGCACTGTTGTGGGCTGTATCAAAGGGGGAGATGAATCAGCATACAGGAGGGAGATTGGCTGAGTGGTGTAATAACAACAACCTCTCACTCAAGGAACTCTCACACCAAGGAGCTGACTGTAGACTTCAGGAGAGGGAAACCAGAGGTCCGTGAGCCAGTAATCATCAGAGGATCAGAGGTGGAGAGAGTCAGTAACTTTAAACTCTGGGGTCCACTATCTCAGAGTATCTCGGAGGACCTGTCCTGGAGTCATCATATAAATAAAATTGCAAAGAAAGCATGACCATGCCTTTACTTCCTCTGGAGTCTGCAGAGGTTCATCAGAAACTTAGCAAACTTCTTTCTTTTCAAATCTTTTTATTATTATTATTATCCAAAATACGAGAGTACATCGAAGTGTGTAACACTTACAATGTCTCAAAAGAGAAAACAAAAACAACATCAAGGATTGAAAAATATGGTGACACAAAAAAGAGAAGAAAGAAAACCCCTACTAAAGCAAGAAAAAGGTGAGGAAAAAAAGGACCCAGTAGGTGTTTAACCCCGGAGCCATGCGTCATACAAAAAGCTTCTAAAGATAAACGTCAAACTGCCAGCAAAAGAAAATTATACCAAAATTTACAATTAGATCGTGGAGAAAATCTATCAATTAATTCAAATGGTAATAACGAGCAAATGAACCCCATCTTTTCTCAAAATCAAACATAGGTTCAAAGGTTCGACTTCTAATTTTCTCCAAACTAAGACATAACATCACTTGAGAGAACCATTGTGACAGAATGGGAGCCGACGTATCCTTCCACTTGAACAAAATGGCCCTCCTATCTATCAATGTAACAAATGCAATAACATGTTGGTCAGACAAAGAAACACCACGGATATTTTGAGGTATTATTCCAAAGAGCACAGTTAATTTGTTAGGTTGTAAATTAACCCAATGGGATAAGTGCCCTTTCTTTAAGATTAAACAAGATTGGGAAAAGGAACTTAATTTGACTTTTATAATGGAGGACTGGATGCAGATCTTGAAGTTGGTTAACTCTTCCTCGATTTGTGCTAGCCATTCATTGATTCAATTTAAACTTGTATATCGTTACTATTTGATAAAGGAGAGATTGTCTAAAATCTTTCCTAATGTTGATAGTTATTGTGCTAGATGTAAAACGGAGACAGCTACACTGACACACATGTTTTGGTCTTGTTCTATACTGGAACAGTTTTGGAAGTCAGTTTTTTCTACAATTTCTAAAACTTAGCAAACTTCTATGGCTGTGTGGTGGAAAATGTGCTGACTGGTTGCAATACAGCCTGGTAAAGGAACAACAATGTCTTTGAGCGGAAAATTCTACACAAGGTAGTGTATTTGGCCCAGTAAATCACGGGTAAACACCTACATCTACATGAAATGTTGCCATAGAAAAGCAGCATCCTTCATCAGAGATCCTCAGCACCCAGGTCATGCTCTTTTCTCACTACTGCCGTCAGGTAGGAGGTACAGGAGCCTCAGGACTCACACTACCAGGTTCAAGAGCAGTTGCTACCTCTCAACCATCAGGCTCTTGAACAAAAGGAGATAATTACACTCATTCTATCTCTGGTAGATCCACAACTGATGGTCTCTGTTTAAGGACTCTTTATCTTGTTATTTCATGCTCTCATTATTTATTGCTATTTATTTATATTTGCATTTGCACAGTTTATTGTTCATTGATCCCGTTCTGTAGATTTGCTAAGTATGCCCACAGGAAAAGGAATCTCAGGGTTGTATGTGGTGGCATGTATGTACTCTGATAATAAATCTTACTTTGAACTCTTAACCTACCCTGCCCATCTTTGGACTGTAGGGGGAAAGCAGAGTTCCTGGAGAAAACCCAATATTTTCCAGTATTACATTCCTGCTCTTCTACTCTATGCCTTAACCAATAAATGAAGGCATTCCACATATATTTTTATCTACCTTATTGATCAGTCCTAGCACCTTCATGGACATACAAGGCTTCTCTTCATCCACACTTCTCAATATCACCCCATCCCCCTGCTTCATTGTACCTCCCCAAACACTCTATCTCAACACTTCCATTTGCAGCTTTGCAGACAACCAGCCAGATTGTCATATAAGTCTTGTCAACACTTTGGCAACCAAAGTATTCATTTTTGTATTGTGTGCAAACTTCTTCAAACTTCCTATATTTGGCCATTAACCTGTATTGCAAGAAGCAAAAGACCTAAAACTAGAACCTCTGGAACACCAGTGATGACAGCTTTCACACAAAAACACTTATCAATTATTACCCTCTTCTTCTTGCCACCAAGCCAATTTTAGATCCAACTTGACACATTTACTTTCACTATGTCAGTGTCTGCTACTTTAAGCCATGTCAAAAGTGTTGCTAAGATCCACAAAGCCTTGCTGTTAACTCCCCAAAACAATCCATTAAGTTAGCGACACCTGAACTTCCTCTAACAAACCTATGCTGATGGTGAGGGTATCTTGATGGAGGCAAAACAATTGACATCACTTTCTAAATAAATGTACAATCAGGGGCCACTTCATTAGGTACACCTGTACCTTGCTCATAAATGCAAATATTTAATTAGCCAATCCTGTGGCAGCAACTCAATGCGTAAAAGCTTGCAAACATGGTCAAGAGCTTCACTTGTTGTCCAGACCAAACATCAGAATGGGGAAGAAATATAATCTAAGTGACTTGACTGTAGGATGATTGTTGGTGCCAGATGGGGTGGTTTGAGTATCTCTGAAACAGCTTGTCTCCTGGGATTTTCACGTACAACAGTCTCTAGAGTTTAGAGAGAATGGTGCGAGAAACAAGAAAGCATTCAGTGAGCGACAGATCTGTGGGTGAAAACGCCTTGTTAATCAGTGAAATCAGAGGAGAATGGTCAGACTTGCTTAAGCTGACAGGAAGGTGACTAACTCAAATAACCACACATTACAACAGTGGTGTGCAGAAAAGCACCTTTAAATGCACAACATATCAAATCTTGAAGTGGGTGGGCTACAACAGCAGAACATTACACTAAGTTCCACTCACGTACCAAATAAAAGTGGCCACTGATTTTATGCATTGGATAATGGATTTCAAAAAATGTACCCATCACTTGTCTGTAATTACTCATTTTATTCCTTACTTCCTTTATAAGTAGTGATATAAAATCTGCAGATTTCCAAACCAAGGGCTTCAGTCCTGCAGCGCTGGGCACTTGTCACTGGCGTGCAGGATTGGGAGTAATTTAATTGAAACCTACTGAATACTGAAAAGCCTGGATAAAGTGGACCTGGAGTAGTTGCTTCTGTTAATAGGAGAGTTTAAAATCAAAAGGCGAGGATGTCCCTTTAGAACTGAGATGAGCAGCCATTTCTTTAGTCGAAGGGTAGTGAATCTATGAAATCTGTTGCTACAGAGGGCTGTGGAGGCCGAGTTAAGGCAGAGATTGATGAGTTATTGATTGGTAAAGGAATTAAGTGTTATGGGAAGAAAACAGGAGAATGGTGTTGAAAGGTTCTTGACGAGGGTAAAGCAGTTGACATTTATCTACATGGACTTTAGTGAGGCATTTGACATGGTCCCTCAGGTAGGTTGATTCAGAAGAGGAAGATGCATGGGATCGGGGATAAATTGCAAGTTTGGATTCAGACCGGTTTGCCTGTAGAAGCCAGATAGTAAAGGTGTAAAGTTGATCCTCTGGCTGGTGTCCATGACTTGTAATGTCCCGCAAGGTTCAGTGCAGGAACCTTTGCTGCTTGTAGTGCATATTAATGATTATATGTAAATATAAATGCAAACGGTGGATTAGCAAATTTGTGTATTACATCAAGATTGGTGGAGTTGTAGGCAAGTGTAAGATACACTTTGGGAGATCAAATGAAAGGTGAAAATATACAGTTAATGTGGACCCCTTAATAGCATTAAGGTACAGGGGGATCTTAGGGTCAAATCTATAGTTCACTGCAAGTGGATAAGATGTATGGCTTGCTTGCCTCCATTAACAGGGATATCGAGTACAAGAACAAGAGAGTCAGGCTGCAGCTAGTAAACTTTAGTCAGACCAGTCTATCATATGCATCTCTGATCACCTCTGTCATCTAGGGTTTTTTTTAATGTTTATTTTTCCAGCTAGTATGGAGATTGTATTTTATCAAGTATGCAGTTTTCCTTGGATTGCTTCCCTTTTATGTCTAATTGTTTGTATTTGGACTAGCTCAGGTTTTTCGCCTTGTATTACAAGTGTCTCATTTGGTATCATGGAGATTGTTGAGCTCCCTTTGCATTTATCACTTTTATTCAATTTGGGGTAATTTACAGGATCTTCAATGTCTTGCACTGTAGCTGTTTTCTTTTGGGTTATTTCTTTGTCTGGACATGAGGGCTGTCTGATTCTCCTGAATTCCTATGTGTTCCAGGGCATATTTCCAGGAAGTGGGGGTTGCTTGCCAATCTCTCTTTGCTCACTCATTGTGGATCCTTGTCTGGTGAAAGTCTGACTAAGTAGCATGTGTGATTTCAGTTCTTCAGGATTTTGTACAGTTTGCCTGAGTTCTTGTTAGTTTCACTGGTTAATTTCTGTAATACTGTAAAACTTTTGTTTGAATTGCCGAAATCTCTGTGATTCCTGCACTTAAGTTCTCTAGTGACCCTGTCAACCCCATCATAGGAAAGATGTGGAAAAGGTGCAGGAGGGGTTTTCCAGGATGGCTGAGAGGAGAATTGGATCAGCCATGATGAAATGATGGAGCAGCCTCATTGGGCCAAATGGCCTAATTCTGCTCCTATATCTTTTGGTCTTATGTTGGTTGGATTACAGGGTATGAGCTATAAGGAGAGTTTGGAGAAACTTGGGACTGTTTTTCTTAGAGCACTGCGGGTTGAGATGAGACTTGACAAATGTTTTTAAAATTGTAAGATTTACCGATGGGCTGGAGAGTCAGATTCAGTTCCCCAGGGTAGAAATGTCAAACATCAGAGGACATGATTTTAAGGTTAGAGGGGGGAAGTTGAAAGGTGAAATGAGGGGCAATTTATATATATATACATACACAGAGTATATACAGAGAGTAACAGGTGCCTGGAATGAGTTAACAAGGATAGAAGTAGAAGCAGCCAATTTGGTAGAGTATGAGCCTTTTAGATGGCCACATAACTATGGAATGGAGGGATATGGATGATAAACAGGAGGGGAACATTTAGTATAAACTGATTTCCAGATTGGCAGAACATCATGGATTGAATGACCAGTCCAGTGCTGTACTGTTCTGTGTACAAGAAAAAAAATCAGCAATGATTGAGTGATGAAGCACATTTAATAGGCTGAATTTCCTAATTCTGTTCCTGTATCTTAGCAGCCACAGCAGATTTTAGAAAACGGCCAGAGTTTCAATAGTTTCCTACCCTTCTCCTTTTAACAGCTCGAGACATTTCTATTTAGGCTTGGCAATTCGTCCAGTTTCACTGGGCATCATCCCTTACTTTTGTAAAGCAAAAACTGCAAAGCACTTATTTGGAACTTGAGCCACGTTCTCCTCCTCCACAGATGCTTTAAGTTTTTTGGCCCCTAATAAGCCAGACACCTTTCTTTATTCTCCTTCTGCAAGAACAACATTGCACTAAATCACATGGATTTCATTTTTATGTAAATTCAGCAACAATGGGAAGAACTTTTCATCAAGATTATCTTTATATGTTCCCAGTGGAATAAGGGAAATGCCAAAAAACATCTAAGGGAAAAGAAGTTTGTACATATTAAGTTCACAAATTCCCTTTGATTTTAATAAAAGAAAGCAAGTTTTTAAAGATTTTAAATGCAAGCTAGACTTCAACAATAAATAACAATGGTGACAGAAATAGTTTGAAATAATAATTAAAATAAAATACTTTCTATCCCGTTGTAACAGGGTAAGTTTTTTACACAGAAAGTGGTGAGTGTGTGGAATGAGCTGCTGGCGATGGTGGTGGAGGAGGATATGATAGGGTCTTTTAAGAGACTCCTGGACAGGTACATGGAGCTCAGAAAAATAGAGGGCTATGGGTAAACCTAAGTAATTTCTACGGTAAGGACATGTTCGGCACAGCTTTGTGGGTCGAAGGGCCTGTATTGTGCTGTAGGTTTTCTATGTTTCTGTGTTTCTAACATTAGCCTCATCAGTTTTGACTACCACAATAGCATAAAGAAATTTTCAAAATAATTAAAATCAACACATGTTTAAATGGATGGAACATTTCAGCATTCTGATTATACAATCATTATTTGCAAAGTTCATACCACTTGATATTAGATTGATTCCACATTGATATAGGGCACATTTCACAGCTGTAAATGTCACCAACTGAAAGGTTTTAATGTGTCATTTTGGCAATGTCTTCTATGAAGATTGAAAATTAATCATCTCTTCTGTTTTCCAGGCAATGTAAGTAAAAAATATAATTTTCTATAAAGTGATTATTTTCTTAGGTGCAGTATTGAGAAATTTTCTAGAAAGAACAAAAGGTACTAATATTATTTATTTTAGGTAGGAGCAAATAAAACTTATCAATAAGCTTTGAGAACTTGGCCTCAATACCTCCTTGTGCAATTGGATCTTGATTTCCTCGCTTGCAGGTGCCAGACAGTTCAAATTGGCATCAACATCTCCTTCACAATCTCCCTCAACACAGATGCACCACAAGGCTGTGTGCTTAGCCCCCTGTTCTACTCGCTTTACACTTATGACTGTGTGGCTAAACACAGCTCCAACACAATATTTAAGCTTGTTGATGACACCACTGTTGTTGTAGGCCAAGTCAAAGGTGGTGAAGAATCAGTTTGTGGAGATTCGGTATGAAATCTATAACTTTCCCAGACTTCTGTAAATGTATGGTGGACTTGCTGCATCACAGCCTGGTATGGAAACACTAATGTCGTTGAATAGAAAATGCTTCAAAGATAATGGATGCAGCCCAGATCATCACAGGTAAGGGCCTCCCCCAACTTAGCACATCTGCTTGAAGTATCATCACAGGAAAACAGGCCCTCTGGCCCACCATTTCCATGCTAGCCCTTATGTCCATCCATTCTAGTCCTTCATGATTTTATATACTTTGATCATGTCTCCTCTTTGCCTTCTCCATTTCAGGGAAAACAGATACAGCCTCTCCGGTCTCTCCTAACTGAATTACTCCATCCCAGGTAACATTCTGGCCTATCTCCAAAGCACATTCTCTCTACTGCTATCCCACCTTTTCTACAGAGTGGTGACTGCAAGCATGTGCTAGCTGAGGTCTAAACAATGTTGGAACCTCCCTGTCTTCTTCTCAATGCCCCAGCTAATGAATGCCTCACTCCTCATATGGGGTGGAGATACATCTCTACTGAAGGAGGTGCAAGGCACTCCTTCCCTCCACTAGCCTGCAGGTCACCCTTAGACAAGGTGTAGCACCTGCTCAGCCCACATCCATGATCAGGGTCATATGAAGCCACGGGAGCAGGTGGTGGATGGTCATACGAGCAGCTGGTGCATGTCACAAGACTTGGTTATGTGACCACTGGCGCCAGGCAGACAAACTCTGAAGAGTATTGATAATGACTTGTAAAGACACTGCCTGGAAGAAGGCAACGGAAAACCACTTCTGTAGAAAAATTTGCTAAGAAAATCACGGTCAGAGAACGACCATGATTGCCCACGTCATACGACATGGCACATCATGAACAAATGAATTCTTACCCACATTATCTACCTGCAGTGCCACCTTCAATGATCCTTGGAGTTGCACACCAAGGGTGTTCTCAATACCTGTACATCCCAGGACCCTATCTTTCAGAATTTATATCCCAGCCTCTTTGGTACTCCCAAAGACAGGCGACCGGGGTTAATTTCCTGTCACTGTCTGTAAGGAGTTTATACGTTCGCCCTGTGACTGTGTGGGTTTCCTCTGGGTGCTGCAGTTCCCTTCCACAGTCCAAGGGCATTTCGGTTGGTGGGTTGGTCATTGTAAATTGTCCTGTGATTCGGCTAGGATTAAATCAGGAGATTACTAGGCGGCGTGGCTCAAAGGGCTGGAAGGACTTATCTCTCTATTTCAATAAAAAAATTTGTCACCTCACAGTTATCAGGACTAAACTTCATCTGCTACCTCCCAGTGCATTTCACCAACATATTGATACCATCCTGTCACCTGAGACTACCTTCCATATTATCAATAACTCCAACAATTTTCGTGTCGTCCACAATCTTACAAATCCAAATCATTCACTATGTTACAAACAGAAAGGGCCCTAGAATCGATTCTTGTGAAATGGAAAGTCACAGGCATCCAAGCTCAAAAGAAACGCTCTACTACCATCACAAACATGTCAAAGGCTGCAGATGCTGGAAATCCAAGCGACACACACAAAATGCTGGAGGAACGCAGCAGGCCAGGCAGCACGGAAAAGAGTAAGGAGCCTACACTTCAGACCGAGACCCTTCATCAGGACTGGAAAGGAAGAGGAGGTCAGAGTAAGAAGGTGGGGGGGGGAGGGTAGGAAGAAGTACAATGTGGGAGGCGACAGGTTAAATTCTGTCTGGGTCTCACCTATTACCTCCTACCTTGTGCTTTCTCCTCCAACATTTTGTGTGTGTTACTACCAGCTTGCTCTGGGTGCCATGGGCCCAGAACCCTCTGTATCTGCTTCCCCTGCATCATCTAATCAAAGTCCTCACTGAAGTCCATGTAAACCACATCTATCACTCTGTTTTCATCAATAAACTTTGAATCTCTTCAAAAATGCAATCAGCCTGGTGAACCAGGATGGGCTCTTGACAAAACCATGCTGGCTAGCTCTGATTGGTCCCTGGCTGTCCAAGTGGTTATTAATCCTGTCCCTTAGACAAACTGGGAAAGGAATTCCTTTAGATATGTTATAGAGTGGAAATGAGAGGAGTCGGGTCAGTCAGTGGAGAAGTCTTGGGCACATATATATAGCTAAGGTGACTAAGACTTTTGCACAGCACTGTATTTGTCAATATGGAGTAGTGAGCGAGTTTGTAAATCTGGCAGGAGTAAAGGATGTTGGGAGTGGTTAGGTTGGAGGGGTGTGGAACAGTTGGCAGAGAAGGAGTGACAGGGTGTGGGGGTGGTGCATGTGCAGACACTCCCAGCCCTGAAACAAAAGGTAATGTCATTTGATCATTACAGAGTGTCTCTCTGGTGCTTCCCACTCCCTGCCCTCTCCCTTCCCCTTTTCCCAATAATGATTCCTCTCTCCATTCCCTCTCTCAGTCCATATTAGAGACACATATCAGAATCAGTTTATCATCACTCAAGTATATCCTGAAATTTGCTTGTTTGTAGCAGCAGTACATAAAATTACTACAGTACTGTGCAACTACCTTAGACACCTGAGCAATATATAGCTATATACACATGGCTTCCAGGAAGTGACTCTTAGAAAGACAATTCCTGGCTAATTGCTCCAATCCTGTACCTCACCACATGTGAAGGTCCAATAAAAATATAAATTATTAAAAGGTGGTCTCCACGGCAGGTGGCAGTTAGCCTGACACTATCACAGCTCGGGGCATTCCAGAGTTCTGGGTTCAATTCTGGCACCATTCCGTAAGGTCCTCGCTACGGAATGTGTGGGTTTTCCCAGGTTCTCTGGTTTCCTCCCACTGTCCAGAGACGTACCAGGTAGGATACCTTGTCATTGTGAATTGTCCTGTGATTAGTTTGGGGTTTGTCTGGAGTTCCTGGTGTGGCGTGGCTCAAAGGGCTGGAAGGGCCCATTCCACACTGTACCATGAAAGTAAAATAAAATACTCAAGATTTCAGGCACAATCTTGCAACTACATTATTTTGTAAATAGATTCTATAACCAACTTACCACCGAGTCAAGGAAATTTATGTAGTGCTGAAGACTGGGTTGAGCTTCACAGAACTGTCGAAAAAGGAGCCTTCCAATCGGCTGCTTTTCACACAAGCAGGAATAGTTTCTCTCTATTGTCAAAGGAAGAGAAAGAGAATGTCAGAATTTTATAGAGTTTAGAGCATAAGACATATTGCAGAATTAGGCCATTTGGCCCATCTAGTCTGCTCCACCATTCAATCATGGCCGATCCTTTTTCCCCCTCCTCAGCCCCACTCACCGGCCTTCTCCCCGTAATCTTTGATGCCCTAGCCAGCGAAGAACCTATCAATCTCTGCCTTAAATACATCCAACAACTTGGTCTCCACAGCTACCTGTAAAAAATTCCACAAATTCGCCACCCTCTGGCTAAGGAAATGTCTCCATATCTCTGTTTTAAATGGACTTTCCTCTATACTGAGGCTGTGCCCTCTTGTCCTAGATTCCCCCATCATGGGAAACAACCTTTCCACATCTACTCTGTCCAGGCCTTTCAACATTCAAAGGGAATCAATGAGAATTCCCCACCCCATTCTTTGAATGCCAGTGAGTACAGGCCCAGAGTCATCAAACATTCCTTAAATGAAAAACCTTTCATTCGCAGAATCATCCTTGTGAACATCCTCTGAACTCTCTCCAATGTCAGCACCTTTTCTTAGATAAGGAGTCCAAAACTATTCACAATACTCAAGGTGAGGCCTCACCAGTGCCTTATAAAGCCTCAGCATCACATCCTTGCTCTTGTATTCTAGACCTCTTGAAATAAATGCTAACATTGCATTTGCCTTTCTTACCACTGACCCTACCTGCAAGTTAACCTTCAGGGTGTTCTGCCTAAGGACTCTCGGTTGTTTGGATTTTCTCCCCATTTAGAAAATAGTCTGCACATTTATTTCTTCTACCAAAGTGCATGAGCATGCATTTTCCAACATTGTATTTCATTTGCCACTTTCTTGCCCTCTCTCCTAATCTGGCTAAGTTCTTTTGCAGCCTACCTGTTTCCTCAACACTACCTGCCCCTCTACCAATCTTCGTATAATCTGCAAACTTGGCAACAAAGCCGTATATTCCATCATCTTATTCATTGATGTACAGCATGAAAAGAACCGGTTCCAACACCGACTCCTGCAGAACATCATTAGTCACTGGCAGCCAACCAGAAAAGAATACTTTTATTCCCTCTCTCTGCCTCCTACCAATCAGCTAATGCTCCAACCATGTCAATAACTTTCCTGTAATACCATGGGCTTTTAACTTGGTAAGCAGCCTCATGTGTGGCACCTTGTCAAAGGCCTTCTGAAAGTCCCGATATACAACATCCACTGCATCCCCTTTATCTATCCTCATGTAATCTCCTCAAAGAATTCTAACCGGTTCATCAGGCAGGATTTTCCCTGAAGGAGACCATGCTGACTTTGTACTATCTTGTCCTGTGTCACCGAGTACTCCGTAACCTCATCCTTAACAATTGACTCCAACATCTTCTCAACCACTGAGGTCAGGCTAACTGGTCTATAATTTCCTTTCAGCTGCTTCCCTCCTTTCTTAAAGAGTGGAGTGACAATTGCAATTCTCCAGTCCTCTGGAACTATGTCAGAGTCCAATAGCTCTTAAAAGATCATTACTAATCATTACTAATGCATCTACAATCTCTACTGCTACCTCTTTCAGAACCCTAGGCTGTACTTATGTACCCTTAGGTCTTTCAGCTTTTTGAGCACCTTCTCCCTTGTAATAGTAACTGTACTCACTTCACTTCCCGCCCATCCTTCAACATCTGGCACACTGCTAGTGTCTTCCACAGTGAAGACTGATGCAAAATACTCATTTAGTTCATTGTCCCCCATTATTGTTTCTCTGGCCTTATTTTCTACGGGTCCTATATCCACTCTCATCTCCCTTATTTTTTATGTACTTGTAAAAGCTTTTTTCTCTCCTCTTTGATATTGGTTGCTAGCTTGCTTGCATATTTCATCTTTTCCCTCCTGATGATTCTTTTAGTTGCTTTCTGTATGTTTTTAAAAGCTTCCCAATCCTCTATCTTCCTGCTATTTTTGTTTTGTGGTATGCCCTCTCTTTTGCTTATACATTAGCTTTGACTTCCCTTGTCACCCACAGTTGTTCTACTTTGCCATTTGAGTGTTTCTTTGTTTTGCCATACATCTATCCTGCACCTTCCTCAGTTTTCCTAGAAACTCAATCATATTGTGATCACTGTCTCCTAAGGGTTCTTTTACCTTAAGATGCCTAATCACCTCCAGTATAGCTGATCCCCTACTAGGCTCAATGACAAGCTGCTCTAAACAGCCATCTTGCAGGCATTCAATAAATTCACTCTCTTGAGATCCATTATCAATCTGATTTTCCTTATCGACCTGCATGTTAATATCTCCTATGTCAATCATAACATTGCTCTTTTGACATGCCTTTCTATTTCCTGTTGTAATCTGACAGTATGACTGCAAGCTATATTTGCTTTTTTACCATCTTAGTTTAGTTTAAACCCTCCCCAACAGCTCTAACAAACCTGCCCACAGGAATATTGGTCCCCCTTGGGTTCCGGTGCAACCCTTCCCTTTTGTCCAGGTCATACCTACCCCGGAAGAGATCTCAATGATGCAAGAATAAGAAGCCCTGCCCCCTGCGCCAGCTTCTCAGCCATACATTTATCTGCCAAATCATCCTGTTTCTACCCTCACTGGCGTGTGGCACAGGCAGCAATCCAGAAATTACTACCCTGGAGGTCCTGCTTGTCAGCTTTCTGCCTAGCTCTCTAAATTCCTTCTTCAGAATCTCTTTGCTTTTCCTTCCTATGTCATTGTTACCAATATGTACCAAGACATCTGGCTGCTCTCCCTCCCCCTCCAAAATGCTGTAATTTTTAGTAATAATGCGTTACTAATAAAACTTAGTAACAAATTAACAAGCTTAAACCCAATTTATTATATTTTGCACTACCTTAATGAAAGATGTGGCAAGATAGGAATAAATATTGAAAGTATCAACATTAATCCAACAGTTTAAAAATACCTTTGATAGTTCATAATTAATTGTTGATTCCTAAATACTATCTTTATGACACTGTACATGATAATGGTACAAAGTATACAATTTTACTCAATATTTTGCAAAAACAATACATCATTCAACAAAAGAACTGGCTGTTATATTTATCCTCTGAGCTAGCATTACACAATATTGCACTTTTGTAAACTACACAGCTTAATGATAGTCATTCATTCCCAGTGGAGAAGTCATTGCAAAGTGGCTTGGTATCATGAATATGTAGACACAAGTTTTGAATAGTGAGCTCTCAGTTTTAATCCTTCATTTTGCAATGAGGAGGCTGTGAGTCAATTTGTAAAGCAGCTTAACTCTATTCGTGAAGTGCAACTCTATTACAGCATCGGCTGTGAGATCAGGGTTCAATTCCTGTTGCTGCCTGTAAGCAGTTTGTAGTGTAGATTCTCCCCATGATTGTGTGGGTTTCCTTTGGATTCTCCTCCATTCCAAAGGTAAATCTATCTACTGCCTGTAACACCGCTGGCATTTAGGGCAGCAATGAAGGTCCTCCATCTCTTGTGTTCAGGGTTTCCTTCATTGTGTCAGTAGTTCGCTTTTCACTACTGTCAGTCACGCAAGTCCTGGGTGGAGACTCAGGAATACCGTCGCACTCAGATGTAGAAGGATTCCTCATTGCTGTCTCCATAACAGTTTTGTTTGACCGGTCAAGGTTGTTAGCCCAGAGCGGAACCCCCAAGCCCGGAGGACTGGTGGACCACTCTTAGTCTGGCCCCTACCCTTTGACCAGTTTGGCATGGGTGACCCTACCAAGAGCCAAAGCGTAAAGCCCTGACTTCCGCCAGCATAGCTCTCTGGGTCATTGAGACATGTGATCCTCCAAACCATGACAAGGTTGTGGTCCTCTTGGAGGCAAAGGAATATGGGTTCAGGTTTGTGAGCTGTGAGTATGCCATGTTGGCTCTGGAAGTGTGGTGACACTTGTGGGCTGCTTAGCACAATCCTCGCTAATTGAATTTAACGCAAATGGTGCATTTCACAGTATGTGACAACTAAAGCTAATCTTAAAAAAATAAAATCTTTCCCTATAGACACCAAGGTTAAGTGAGGCTGGTTATTCCAATTGACATTTAACTGTGATGTGAAAATGGTATCAGATTATCTTCATATTGTCTCCCAGGAAGCTATCAATATTGGAACAGTAGGCTGAATTTTAACAAATTGGTAGTGGGTCATACATTGAAGTCATGACTGATGTCTCTGATCTCATGATCAACGATACTCTCCCTTCTTGGACCAAAATCATCCCACCTCCCCCAAACTTCTCTCCCTCACCACTCCCTGCCTCCCTCTAGACTAGTGGTTCCCAAACTTTATTGGTTTTCCACCCCCTTGGCTCCCTGACCACATCCCAAGCACCCCCTCTCCCTTTTCTGCCATTACATAAAAACTGTACAGAATTTTGATTTTGATGCACAGTGAAAGAAAATAGGAACTACAAATTCAAAATAGTGACAAGTAATTACAAACATTATTCAAAACTATTTAAAGCTACAAAAATAATTATTTAATTACAGTAAAAACAATTTTAGACCATAGATTAGTAGTCCAACTTAATTGCTTTTTCGCCTTTCAGTGAGCTGGAATAGCTTGGTGCAGTGATATCAGCTTCTCAACATCACTCAACGTCACTCAGAAGGAGAATCAGTTCCCCACATTCAGTAACTTGCAGTCTATTTTATTGCTTTGAAAGAATTTGGACAACTGCATTGAAACTGCACTCCACTAAATGTGATGATAGAAAGGCAGTAAAGAATATTTTGTCCTTTTTCTACAGTGCAGGATAGCGTTCAGAAATTTCTTTCGGCAACCAACTCTTAATATGATTTTTTGAACCTTGGCTTCAGCTCAAAGTCATTTTGTAGTGAGATCAACTCTTTCTCCATCCGTCATGTTAATTTCTCATTACAAACGTTGAGGAATGGATTTACTACTCAATGTGGAAATTGGATGGAGAGAAGATCCTGAAATCTCTCTGACATGTCTTTATGCAGCTCACCCAGGTGGACACAGTATACTTGAAGATCATCTTCTGGTATTCTTTCTTTCTTTCCCGGAAATTTGAAAAGGTGGTGATAGCCAATGTTGCACTTAAATAGGGTTAACTTTGAAATGTGGGGATGACAGATTTGACTGATTTTCTGGCAATTGAAAATTGGTTTCATTAAACTTTGCAAATAATTCTGACAAATAAGCAATGTCATGCCTGATATTCTTGATTTGATGACTAAAAAAAGCATTCGAGTCTTCAGAGAACTTTATCACAGTTTCAAAAAGTGAATGTTAGCATCTCAGGCAGTTTCCTTTTGAGAGCCACCTGACTTCTGTGTGCAGCAGCAAGCGTTCAAACTGCTCATCATTTTCAATACAAAGCTCTCGAAATAGTTGAGAACTGGGAGCGGGGACCTAATTTTATTTACTGCTTTGATTAGGTATTTGATGATTTGTGCAGCAGATCACTTCGGTTTTTTGCGGCAAAATGTTGTTCTCTAAATTACACAGTGAATGGTACGTATGTTAGGCACAGTTTTTTTCAAGAAAGTAACAACCCCACAGTGGTGTCCTGTCATTGATGGTGCTACATCGGTTGCACAAGTAAGAGTGTTGGTGAGTGGAATGTCCTTCTCTTTGAAAAATTACTCAACAACTTGAAACATTAATTCCCCCTTCATATCTGTTTTTAGTCCTCTTGCAAATAACAGCTCTTGAACCATGCTTTCATCTTTTATGAAGTGATCATAACCAAGAAGCAAAGATTCATTGCCTGGTGAAGTCGACTCATCCAACTGCAGAGCAAATTCTGTTGTCCTAAGTATGTTGCGCAATGTATCTTGCACATTTTCTAACACTTCATTTATTTGTCTTTGAACAGAGTTGTCACTGAGTGGAATTAGTTTAATTATTTGGTCCGGTGACTTATGCAAAACTGTACTCAGAACTCCCTTAGTGCTGGCCAAATCAATTCTTCTGCAATTGTGTGAGGCTTTCCAGATTTAGCAATGAGCAATGACATGATGTACGAAACACACAAGCCATCACTGCTTTGTTGCGAGGTGCCGGAAAACATGCCCTGAAGTGTTTTCCATTTCAGAAAGTTTTCATGAATTTTTTGAAAATAAACAAAGTCCTTGCTTTCATTCACTTCAAATGTTGAAGGAGCCTGGAGGGTTTCACTGCCTCATTTGAAAAACCTTTTTCACACAACAGACACGCTGGCTGCTGTTGGTTGCTTGGTGCTGGTGTAAATCCGTATTTCAGATGCCCCACGCTATACTATACTGACTACACTTATTTTTTTTATTTGGTCTGCTTCAGCCAGTTTTGCTGCAGTTAATCACCTATTGTTTAAGTCCAACCTCAAGCATTGCAAACAAACAGGGAAAAGTTATGACATTATCATAGCCCAGGCAACACATGACTCTCTGCCTGAAGATACAAAAGTGGGGCTGTGATATTGCAGTTGGGAAATGCGGTCAAGACCATTCGAAAGGTCAGATTCTGAACTTTACCCCACTGAATACCATACCCCAATTCACAGGAACTGCATCACTGTGTGATTCGAGTGTGGGAATCATACTAGCTAATACTGTACCACTGTAGTGAATGGCGAAAATGTGTGGTCAGGGCCTGGAAATAACACAATTTCTTCAGTCTAGATTTCTAATGATATACTGTACCAAATACAGAAGTGTTACATTGCCTTTCAACAACAATAATGCACATTGAACAAAGTCTAACAGAACGGTGGGTTAGCAAGAGATGAGGTGATCACGTGATCACTGGAACCAGTTACGAGGGACTGAGGATCAAATGCTTATAGTAAGCAATTCATTTCTTAAACTAAGCTTGTAATCCCTCCGCTGCCCTGCTTGCTTCTGAGCGCCCCACCACCACCCCCTTAGAAACTCCCACCCACTTTTGACATCACCGTACTAGACGCACCTCATTTCTTGGAATTACTCTGTGTCTTTTCTTGCCCTACCCTGGCAAGACGCACAAAGAAAAAAGGTAGGTTTAGTTGTCAACTGATATTTTTGGACTCATGTACTGAATTTTAAAACAAATTCTGGCACAAACAAATGTCATGCACTCTGTGATGGGTTGACCTGCTTGTGCAGGAACTGAGGTATTTCTAAGCCCCATTGAGCAGGCAAGTTTTGTACACAAGTAGGTTGGAAACACACTACCTTGTCTGCTTAGTCGTGTAACTGGCATGCTTATTGCTTTGCAAGGAAATAACTGGTACACTATCCTGTAAATATTTGATGAGAACCATTTTACTGACGGAAGTGCATTAATGAAGAAAATGCCTTTATAAAACCTTTTCCTTTTTCAAAACATTCAAATATTTTCGAACATTGTAAATATATTATAGACAACAGAAAGAGATTTTGCACGGACAAACACTTAGTTTGTAATGAGTACACGTGTCATAGGCTTTACAAAAACATCAGTGTTTGTTGCATTACTGCCTTGCTATGTAGAACGGATGAAGATCAAATCCATCAGCTCAGAATTGGTCATGCTTGAGACAAATTACAGAATTGTATCACAGTTGTTGTATCGCAAACAAAGTCACCAGAGGGACACTGAAGCTAGTGAATATACAAACGTTGTAGAAGTGTTTTATTCAACAAAACGAGCAACAGGCATCATATTGAGACATTCTTGGAGGAAGAGTCCCCTGGCCCAATATTACATGATATTTTATATGCTAAAGGTCAGGGGTAGCAGCAGGACAATTCTATAGTTACAATGTATCTACAATGCTTCCTTTGAGTTGCATATAGTATTTACACACCTCCTTCTTCACACCACACTCCAGGCACCCAAGATGAATATTAATCAGTGTTGTCAGGTTTGCAATCAACTCTAGGAAAACTGTTGTTCAATGCTTTTAAATTCAATCTACAATCCATGTTCATGTCTGAAGTTGCTGGTGAAGTTAATACACTATATGCTATATACCCTAACTCCAGAATATGCCCTAACAACCACAATCGGCAAACTCAAGGTATACTCTCCCTCCTACATCATCAGGTCCTGTGATTAAGGACCCGTCATTAAGCATCTATCATTAAGGACCTCCATCATCCTGGACATGTCCTCTTCTCATTGTTACCATTAGGGAGGAGGCACAGGAGCCTGAAGGCACGTGCTCAGCGATTCAGGAATATCTTCTTCTGCTCTGCCATCAGATTCCTGAATGGACATTGAACCCATGAACCTCACTACATTTTTTTCTTTTTTAAGAATATATATATCTTACCGTAATTTACAGACTTTTTATTATGTATTGCCATGTACTGCTGCTGCATAACAACAAACTTCACAACAGATGCTGGTGATATCAAATGTGATTCTGATGATACAGAGGGGTGTAGGAAACTTCAGGGACCTTGTCACTCCTCCAATATTGTTTACAGGCAGTCTGTACAGAACATCACTTGCCTTCACCTCTGTGCTTCTGCTTTCTTATCCTGTGTATTCCCCCAATGTTCTCCCCATCTGCAGTCTGCCTTCTAGTCTGCTTCTGACTTTAGATTGTTCTTGCTCATGTTCCAAACAGGTGGGGGCCAGAATTCAATAGGAATCAGTCTTCACGTGCATGCAATGTTAGTTGTGATGTAGGATCAAGTCAGGTATACGATGAGCCCTGGCACATTCATAAGTGAACCAAATGTGATATGTCAAAACCCACTTGAATTAATTATTTTGAGATACAGGATGGTCTTAGACCCTCTCAGCCCAGTGAGCCTGTGCTGCCCAATTACACCCACGTGACCAATTAGCCTACTAGCCTGTACATCTTTCCCTGCTTGGTGGCACAATAATATCAGCAACGGACTCCGGAGCGAAGGTTCCCAAGTTTGAATCCAAGTCGGGTTGAGCGTCGAGCTAGCAACTGGGCCTCGTAAAAACAAGAATAGCTTGCTACGGAAACACCGTCAAAAGACGCTGCCTCGATAACTCCACTGCCGAGTTAAGGGCTATTCTTCTTCTGTACATCTTTGGAATGTGGGAGGTCCTGGAGGAAATCCACATGGTCACGGGGAGAACATATAAAAAGTAGCAGAATTAGCCGGTCACTGGAACTCTAATAGTGTTACACTAACCGCTGTGCTACCATGCCTTCCCATCTTCAGAGCTCTGAAAGTCAATAATTACTATTCAAATTAACTTAACCAACATGGACTAGCCAATCATGTGCTGGTGGCCTGCTGTGGGAGTGAAAAAATCAGGAGAGTCAAACTGCAGGCTTTGCCAGTTGTATCAAGTAACTGTTGGCAACCCTGACCCTATTATCACATTGTGCACTTGTTCTATTTACAACATCCAGCAACATGAAGCAAACCGCACTAATGACTAATTAGCAACAGCAAAAATGGTGACAATAAGGAAGGAAATGAATAAACAGTCGACGTTTCAGGCAGAGACCTTTCTTCGGTACTGAAAACTCCCGAAACAATTAAAGCTTAATATCTATGACATTATAATTGTAGAACATGAACGTTTGTTGGTCTATCAAATCTACAGAAATGACAGCATTGGTGAATTTTCAGTTAGCGCATGGTGTGTTCATGCAGGTTAATGAATCAGAGATGATTTTGGTAAATTGTGATTACTTAGGGTAACTATGCCTTGCGACACAGCCTTCTCACGCACAAAGCATAATGACATTAACCATGTTCTTAAAATACTCCTGGCCAAAATACAAAATAAACTCAGAAAGTGCTAGAAATGCTCTGCAGGTTGGGCAGCATGTATCTGAACTGGTTCTCTTTCTATAGAAGCTGAGTATTTTCAGCTAAGCACAAAATGCTGGAAGAACTGAGCAGGCCAGGCACATTTTAGGACAAGAGTACAGTCGATGTTACAGGCCAAAATGTTAACTGTACTCTTTTCCATAGATGCTGCCCAGCCTGCTGAGTTCCTCCAGCATTTTGTGTGTGTTGCTCAGATTTCCAGCATCTGCAAATTTTCTCTGTTTGTATTTTCAGCTGCTCGTTTTTATTTCAGGAACCCTGGACCTGCATAATTTTGCTTCTGTGTTATTGCCCTCTGTACTTGAAGACTGAAGATACTGAGTATTTGAAGCTGCTGTTTCCAAGAAGTCAGTCAGTTATGCAAGGCTGTACATATTGTGCCAAAATTTACCATCATTCTTCACACCCTTGCAATTAACAAACACCATGACAGAGTGTCAACGTCATTAAAAGTGACTAAAGCTCTCCCATGAGGGCAACCAGGAAGAACAGGTACTTATCAATCCGACATATACCTAAGTAATCTCCTCATCATTTCCCAAAATATGTATCATAGCTGCTCAGAAATGGTTGTACTTTACACAGGTTGTGCATGGGTTTAAAATATACTAACGATGTAGAAATATAAAAAGTTTAATGTTATAGAGTGACTAGTAAAACCTTCCAAAACCAATCTAAGGTTAAATGGTTCTCATCGTTCACTGCAGTTACAGAATCACAGAGTAATACAGTGCAGAAACTTGCCCTTCAGTCCATCTAGTCCATGCTCCCTGCTAGCTCGGGTTGCCTGTGTTCGGCCCATAACCCTCTGTTAGATATGTGGCTTATGACCAAAGAAGTAGAATGGCTGGAGTCCCTCAGCACTTTAGTGCCAGGGTATTTATTAGGTGCACCAAAAAACAAACAGAAAAATTAGTGAAAATAGTGAACAGAAAACTGCCAATATTTACAAAAAACGCAATAATAGCTTCATGCTACTTTTGTCCTTTGATAACTCCTGACAGCTCCCAGCTCTCTCTCCAAATGAAAGCAAAGAGCCCTGTTTATTAAGCACCAGGACATATGATCTTTAGTTACCCACAACATTAACCTCTGACTACACATGAATTAGAATGTGATGCACCACACAATGTAGTTACAATCATATTACAAAATAAACAGAAGTATCTACTTTAAATAGAGTATACAAACAAAATACACATTGCCACACCCCCATTACCACAGAAATGGAATGTTCCACCGTGTATGGCGGGAAAGGCATCGGAAATCTAACCAGAGCACATCAAGTTGGTTTGGGACCCGTTGTCCCAGAAGACATTGAAGTGCATGCACTCAGTGCAACGACAGCAGATTGTGTGTGTGCATTTACCAAATGCTCTCCATCCCACTCTCCAAGCCCTTCTCCTCCATGTGCCTATGCAGTACTGTAGCTCTGAAATGTTGCTGTTGTACCTGCCTTGACCGTTTCCTCTGGCAGCTCACTCCAGGTTCTATGTAAGGAAGTTACCTCTCAGAGGTCTCATTTAGATCTGTAACTGTGCCTTCTAGTTTTGGACCATTTGATAGTTGACTAATTTTATAAAATTAACCTGCAGCTAACATAATACTCAGCAAGTACCATTTTAGGGAACTGTTCATTTTGAGGGTCAAGAATTAGGATATACAAATGAAGGTGATTTGTGCAAAAACCCAAAGCTAGCATGAAGGTCTCTTTCCACAATGAGTGTTATAATTGTGAATAAATATCCAGGGTAATGGTGGAGGTGGATCCCATTTACTATTCATAATAAACTGGATAAGTGTCTGAAAAAAAAGCGAGAAGGGCAGGACAGAGGAGCTAGCACGGGGTTAGTATACACTGAAAGGGCCGAATGCCATCACGCCTGTCTCTGATCCCTGCACGACTGTCTGAAAATCCTGTAAGCGCAAGGTGTTCTAGCAATAGTGACCAGTGAATTTGGTGCAAATTTCAGGGGTGCCAGTGTTGGCCCGTGCTGTGGAATTCGATTGAATACTCGTACAATGAGAATTTTTGCTGGCAGCCTAGACACAGCATTCAATAGACCAGCCCCACAGCCAGCACACAGTCAGTGTGGTTCGGGATTCAGTTTTAATTTTACACTTTAAGCAGCCTGGCTGCACTTGTGTACATGTCAGGCTGAATCATCATTGCAGGGAGTAAATGTTACCCTACTGATGCAAAAACATTGCTTCAATTTATCTGACTTAATAGATGCACTAACATCACCAGAATTTCTGTATATTCAGGCTGCGTTTGGTCATTCTGATAACCTTGCCATTATCTTTCTATGGTCACAACTGAATTGCTATTGTGAACGAAACAGGGAGAGTGTCTGTGCCACCTACATGGCAGCAATCAGCTTCACAGAGAAGTAGGAAGAGTGACATTAATATTCAGTTTATTAAGTTCCCACCTCCACACTGGAGAGAATCAATCTGGTGCATCAGAGAGAATTAAATTCATCTCCCCATGACTACTTGTGAAATATTACGCTACATTAAAATGTTTAATAAAATAGGATTGCAACAGCCAAGACAAAGAGGACAGAGAGATCTGCAGGCATATGTGCACAGATTGTTCCAATCGCTGAATTGTTCCCACAGCCAGTGTCCCCTCTGAGGTGAGCGTGTGTGTGCTCGCACGCATCTATTGTTACTAGCACACAAAGGAATTTGAACTGCGCACCCTCTACCTCATTGGCATGTTCAAGTCAAGTTTATTGCCACTTAACTGTAGACACGTATATAATGTATATAAGCATATCATGAATATAGAAACAATACATTTCTCCGAACCATGGTAGCACACACACCACACAATAACTACTGAAGGTAAGGATAAAATCTACAGATGAATCACACATAAATAACAAACCAAAGTGCATTAATATTAAATATTGTAAGGTATGGAACAGATTAACCAACTTTGAATGTGATGTGGCAGGGAGTTCAGAAGCCTCATGGCCTGAGGGAAGAAAATGTTTCCCATCCTGACTGTTTTTGTTTTTGTGCATCAGGGTCTCCTGCCTGATGGTAGAAAATCAAAGAGGATGCTGGATGGATGGGTGGGATTCTTAATCATACTAGGGTCGTGCATATGCAATGTTCCTGACAAATGTGCCTGATGGGTGGTAGGGAGACCCCTATAATCCTCTCAGCTGTTCTCACAGTCCTTTGCAGGGACTTCTGGTCTGATGCTCGACTGCTGCCATACCAGATGGAGATGTAACTTGTCAGGACGCTCTCAGTGGTGCTCCTATAAAACACAGTTAAGATGGGAGGCGGGTACCTTGCTTGCCTCAATCTTCTTAGGAAGCGGAGGTGATAGAAAGGGACCAAGTAAGGTCATCTGTGATGTGAACTCCCAGGAACTTGGTGCTCTAACTCTCTCTGTGGAGGAGCCATGTACTTGCAGAGGCGAATGTTTCATCTGCACCTTCCTGAAGTCCACAATGATTTCCTTTGTCGTCTCCACGTTCAGGCTTAGCTTGTTCCTCTCACACCAATCCACCAGCCACTGCACTTCCTCCTTATACTCCGTCTCATCATCATTCTTGGTAAGACCAACCTCCGTTGTGTCATCTGCAAACCTGATGACACGGTTTGAGCTAGATTCTGCGACAGTCATGCATCAGCAGTGTGAACGGCAGTGGGCTGAGCACACAGCCTTGGGGAGCTCCAGTGCTCAGCGTAATGGGCCAAGAGACGTTGCTGCCCACACGGACCGACTGTGGCCTTACTGTTAAGACGTCCAGTATCCAGTTGCAGAGGGAGGTGTTGAGACCCTGCGAGGACAGTCTCCCCACCAGTTTCTGGGGTATGATAGTGTTGAATGCTGAACTTGTCTACAAACAGGTGAAGTATGTTAAGTATATTTCACGATCGTACACAATCATATTGCCTTTTCTGGTTTCTGATGCGGATGATGTTGACAACATGGAGTTTGCGAAGATTTGTCTGCAGATGTTACAACTGGCTTATTCATACCATTTTTATTGGAGAAATTATTCAGTGCACACGTTATTTTATTACTGGGCAAAAATCGTACAGCACAAGATCTTTGCGCACACTGGCCATTACAAATTAGAAGGAACATTTGCCCACAACCTATGGATTCACTTTCGAGGACTCTTCATTTCGATATTTCTTGCTTATTTATTTATTTATAATCATTAATCCTTTTTTTCCTTCTTTTTGTATTTGCACAGTTTGTTGTCTTTTGCACACTGGTTGAACGCCCAGTTGGTGCGGCCTTTCGTTGATTCTGTAATTGTTATTTTTCTACTATGGTTTTACTGAGTATGCTCACATGAAAATAAATCTCAGGATTGTATATGGTGACATAAATGTACTTTGATAATAAAGGTACTTTGTATTAAGTAGCACTGATGGGCAATGAGCAGAGATGAAACATACATTTGACTCAATCGTGACTGGTTGAGCACGGACTTGTACGGAAACAATGTCCGAGAAAGGAAAAGCCTACAAATACAGCCCAGTTCATCAGAGGTAAATACCTACCCACCATTGAGCTCATCTACAAGGAGCATTGGCACAAGAAAGCAGCCTCTATCATCATGCACCCCCATGATCCAAGCCAAGCACTTTTCTCACTACTGCCATTGGGAAGGAGGTACAGGAGTTTAGGTCCCACACCACCAAATCCTGGAACAGTTGCTGACCTTCAACCATCAGGCTCCTGAACCAGTATGGATACCTTCACTCACCTCAACACTGAACTGGTTCCACAACCTATGGACTCACTTCCAAGGACTCTACAACTCCTGTTCTCTGTATTATTTACTTTGTTATTCATTTCTGTATTTGCAGTTTTTCTTCTTTTGCACACTGGTCATTTTTCAGTATTTCTGTGTAATTTTTCATAGATTCTGTTGTATTTCTTTGTTCTACTGTGAAAGTCTTTAAGAAAGAAACACTCATGGTGTCTATGTTTACATATATGTATAGCTCTGTGCAAAAATCTAAGGCACATATAAACATCTTGGATGCCTAAGACTTTTGCACAGTACTGTTTTTGTCAACATGAGAGAGTTTGTAAATCTGGCGGAGCAAAAGTTGGTGGGATGGTGCTACCATGGCGCAGACACACCCAGCCCTGAGACACCAGGCAAGGTCATTTGATTACAAACAATTGGTTTATCAATCATTACAGAATGTCTCTCTGGTGCTTCCCACTCCCTACCCTCTCCCTTCCCCTTTTCCCAACCATGATTCCCCTCTCCCTGCCCCTTTCCCACTCTGTCCACAATAGAGACCCAAATCAGAATCAGATTTATCATCACTCATATAAGTCAGGAAATTAGTTTTTTTTGTGACAGCAGTACAGCACAATACATAAAATTACTTCAGTACTGTGCAGAAGTCTTAGGCATCCTAGCTATATATATATATAATATGTCTAAGACTTTTATACAGTACTATACTTTAATAATAAATTTACTTTAAACTTTGATTTTCCAGCAGGTGAAGTCAGCTTTGGAACAATACAACCAATAAGACTACAGTTGGCCTTTGTGCTATGGACAGGTTGCACTCCACGTAAACAGGTTGTATTAGAGTTTTCTGTAACCTCCTGAATGGCGATTTGAAAGGGTCACCCATCGTGTATTGAGTCTGCTATTGTTACAGTCAAAAACTATTACCATCACCTTTATCCTGGTTTATTTAAGAGTTGATCCCAAGTTTAATAACAGCTTTCAGTTCCAAAATACAGGTGCATGATCTAAGATTTACGTAAATAAACACTCCTGATTGAAATTACCACCACATCTCAAGTTACTTTTACAACAGACTGAGATTTTCGGATCACACTATCAAAATACATAGGATAATTCAATATGATCAAATTTCACATGTAGTAAGTAAAAGAAATACCAACTGAAATTGAAAAGTTGTTTTTAAGAGCGCAGAATTTTGCAACTTGACATTAATGTATTCAGGCAGTTTAAACTTTAAGATTCCAGCCTCTAGGTTACTGTTCAATATGCAAATAAGCGTGAAACAAGAGAAACGTTCCAAATGTGAAAAGCAAAAAGATTTTCTTCTGCTTAAAAAATGGTTATTTCCCATATTAATTCAGGACTTCAGATAGGGGAAGTTAAAGGAATACACACCAGCCCTTATCAATGGGTCAGCAGTGGAAAGGGTGAGCAGTTTCAATTTCCTTGGTGTCAGCATCTTTGAAGATCAATCCTAGACACAACATATTGATGCAATTATGAAGAAGGCACACAGCGGTGATATTTTATTATTATTCTGAGATGCGCTATGTCACCAAAGACTTGAGCAAATGTCTACAGATGTACCGTGGAGAGCATTCAAAGTGGTGGCATCACAACCTGGTAAGGAACCACTGCACAGGATTGGAAAAAGCTGCAGGAAGTTGTAACCTTGGTCAGCTCCATGGTGGGCAGGAGCCTCCCTTCTATCAATGACATCTTCAAAAGGCAATGCCTCAAAAAGGCAGCTCCAGCCTTCAGAAACCCCATAACTAGGGCACACCCTCTTCTCACTGCTACCACCAGAGAGGAGATCCAGGAGCCTGAAGACACACACAACATGTTTCAGGAACAGCTTCTTCCCCTCCTCCATCAGTTTTCTGAACAGACAATGATTCCATGATCACTAGCTCACTAATATTGCTCTCTTTTTGAAATAGGTATTTAATCATTTTATATATATATTTACTGTATATTTCTTATTATACTTTATAGTATATTTCGTGTATTTCACTGTAACTCTGCTGCAAAACAACCACATTTCTTGGCATGTTAGTGATAATAAGCGCGATTCTGAATCTAATTAAAAGGACTCAAACCTTCATTATTGGCAACAACTCCCCACTTAGTAATTGATTACTTGGCACAATTTATAAGATACAGCAACATGCCACACACCACAAGATCCATTTTCTATTCCCACAATGAACCTTGGCTTCTGGAGGTATGGAATTCGCATGAGTTTGTCAAGTAAAGTTAATGGGGGTTCATGGTTAACCAAAGAGAGTAAAGTGTGATGGGGTAGACGTAAATGAAGACTGGTCATTAATTCTGTAGCTTTATCAACTAGTCGTGGAGAAACAATGTACACAAGAGACTCTGTAGATGCTGGAAATTCAAAGCAACATACTCAAAATGCCGGAGGAACTCTGCAAGTCAGATAGCATCCATGGAAGGGAATAAGCAGTCAGCATTTCTGGCCGAGACCCTTCATCCGGACTGATAAGTGGACTTGGCCCAAAGCGCCGATTGTTTAGTTGCTGCCATGGGTCCTGCCTGACTTGCGAAGGGTCTCAGTCCCAAACATTGACTGTTAGTTCTCCTCCATGGATGTCAGCTGATTCGCTGACATCCTAAAAAAAGTTAAAAAGTTCAAAAGTAAATTTTATTATCCAAGTACATATATGTCACTACATGCAACCCTGAAATTTATTTTCCTGGGGGCATACTCAGCAAATCTGCAGAATAGTAATTATATCAGGATCAATGAAAGATCGACCAGAGTGCAGAAGACAAGAAAGTGTGCAAATACAAATATAAATAGCATTTTGTATGTGTTAACAACCCTCCAGTACAACATATAAGGAGATAATTCAAAGTAAAGTAAACTTACCATCAAAATACATATATGACAACATATACAATCCTGAGATTAATTTTCTTGTGGGAAAACTCAATAAATCTATAGAATAATAGCCATAACAGAATCGGTGAAAGACTGCCCAACTAGGATGTCCAACCAGAGTGCAGAAGACACCAAACTGTGCAAATCCAAAAAGTAAGCAAGCAAGCAAGCAAGCAAGCAAATAAATAAATAAACAAGCAAGCAAGCAAATAAATAAATAAACAAGCAAGCAAGCAAGCAAGCAAATAAATAAACAAGCAAGCAAGCAATATATCTTGAGAACATGAGATGAAAAGTCCTTGAAAGTGAGTCCATAAGTTGTAGGAAGATTTCAATAATGGGGCAAGTGAAGTAATCTCATTTGGTTCAAGAGCCAAATGATTGATGGGTAGTATTAGGCACCTGATTCAACATAAAGCCAGATAACTTGAAATGGACTTGTATTCGTTTGAGTTTAGAGGATTACTGTGATCTCACTAATGTGCTTAAGATGTTGTAATAAATTATTAAGGTAGGTGGAGGCAATCCATTTCCTCTAGTAAGAGCATTGTGACGTTTGGAAGCACTTCATCAATGGATAGCAGAAGGTCTAGAACTTTCCAAAAAGCTGGGGCAATTAAAAGTGACAAAAACTGCATAATATTTTTTATGGGCAAAGTTGGTGAGGATGGCATAACCAAAGAAGGCAGATTGAGTTAATATACAAAAACAAATAATAATCTAATTGTCTGTCAATATGCATTTGGGAGACTGAAGGTTTTAATATTGTTGCTTCCTTTGAGGGCTGAAATTGGTTAAAAATTTACTTTGTTGAAGGGAAGCAGTCATATAACAAGTGACAAATGTGGATCAACTCAACAAAATTAAACATGAAAAGGTTTCAATATTCTTTTATATCCCAGTAGTTGGAATAGATAGCATCACATTTCATCTCATTGACTTTGAGCTTAAATGTAATCTGATATAACCATCATCTACTGCCTTAATTCTAATTCCTTTTTATTTATTCAGGCAGATGGGGTTCATTGGCCGTGGTTGGCAGCTCCTCCAGAAGGAAAACTCTGATCTCAAACCTATGCTGCCTTGCGGCTGTACCCACTCATGGGGAAGGCTTTGCGAGGAAACCCCAAGGGAAAAATTTGGAGCTGGAGTCCCCAAGGCAGTCCTACATTGAGTTTAATCCTGTGACACCACTGGTGCCAAACTGTTTTCAGTCTCTGCTGTTCTCTTGGATTCATCAGCTGTGGATGGGAGGGCCAGCTGGCTCCTCATATTGTACTGCCCTGGCATAGGTATCACATAGACAGCTGGGACACAACATCCATGGATGACTCCAACCAAGGAGGACCTCCATCTCTTTTATTTATTACATAGTGTTCTAACAGACACTATTTCCTTAATTCTGATACCGATAATTATTTTACACAATAACAACCTTTACTGGTTTTGCCCACATAATAATTTACATCGACTCAGAGATCAACCACTGCTTGTCTAGTGCTATTGAAGCCTACTCAAAATTAAGAAGAAAAGTCTTTGAAGACCATGATCTACAGGTCCAAACAAACTTTTGGTCTTTAGACCAGTCGTCTTTCCTACATTACTGTATGGAGTTGAATCATGGACCACCTACAACAGATACCTTTAAGCCCTGGAACAATACCACCAAAGATCCTTATGAAAGGTTTTGAGGATCAGCTGGAAGGTTAGACACACTAACACCAGTGTAACATCTTGGTAAATGTAATAGTCTATCTGTAGATGCAGCGTTTGGGTTATGGTTAGAGATAACAGGTGCTTTGGAATGTGAGCTGTCCAATCAGAGGAGTGGGTTTTTGTGTTGTGCGCCTGACACTGTGTGAGCTGGGGGCCTTTGTTTGTTCAGCGAGAGATGAAGAGAGAAGACGCTGGAGAGAATCGGTCACAGGATTCGACCGGGTGGGGGACAGTGATTCAGTGAAGCAAGGTGCCAGAGTCTTCTGAGGATCAGTGAATATGACTTTTGGAAGAGCTGAGCTCCAACTTGTGCACTTTTGACTGTTTAATTATAATGGGCCTTTACTGTGTTTTTTCTCTACTAACCCTTTAGTTAAGATTCATAAATGTAGTTCCTTTAATCATATGCAGTCTGCTTTCTGTTATTTCTTGGAACAGGGTAGCAAATTAAACAGCATCCACACAAACCAGGGTTTGGGGTGGGAAAGCTGTCCCAATCTCAGGGGTTTGGCAATCTCAGAGTGTCTTCCCTAGGTTTATGCAGCCAAGGAAACTGGGGGTGGGGTGGGGCGATGGTTTCACCAGCATACTGGAGGAGGCCAACATGATCAGCATTTCCACCACGATAAAGCAACACCAACTCCAATAGATAGGTCATGGATGCCTATCAAACTCACGTCTCCTTTACTCCCAATTGAAGGAATATCAGTGTGCCCCTGCTGGGCGAAGGAAATACTTCAAAGATAACATCAAAATCAGCCTGAAGAAATTCACCATTCCATCTAAAAACTGGGAAGACATTTCACTCAATAGACGATCACTTCATAGTGCAAAGCCAGCAAGTAAACATAGTCATGAGGTGAACAGATTTCCATTCAAGTGAATGCAATAACCATCAATGCCTTCTTGAATCAGGCACAACAGGTAAACGTGGAGGAAATCCGTTCAAGAGGGAGCTGCATTACACGACTTCAACCTCTGCTGTGCCACAGAGAACAAGTGGGGGCCTCAAGAGGAGAGACTGATCAACCAAAAGACCCAATCACTAACCACAGTCACCAATAACTCTTGTTCACCCTACATCCGAATATGTGGATCCTGGATCAGTGTGTCTACAGCCACCTGAGGACCCGCCAGTAAACAACCCCTTAGGAGAACATCTTACTCAACTCAAGTGATTACTTTACATCCATATATACAGTACAGTGCAAAAGTCTTGGGGTCATATATATAGCTGGGGTGCCAAAGACATTTGTACATAAAATTAATCCATTGCTGTGTCAAAGTCTTAGGCACCCTAGCTCTATATATGTATATGTCTAAGGTTTTTGGACAGTTCTGCATACTTTGGGCATCTTTCATCACCATATTCACTAAAAGACACAGAAAATGGTCTGCCCTACCAGTCTGTTACCATTTGCCCATCTTCAGAATCATCCTGCCCTGTGAAACCTACTTTCTCTTTCCTGGCCCTTTCTTCATCCCATTCAGAAAAATTATTATTTCCCTTTCCCATCAGTACTATTTTGATGATTTTTAATAATAACGCTTGCATTTATTCCCCAATTTACAAAATCTACACTTCTTTATTCTTGCTGTAACAGTGAAATGATATGAGCCAGTCTTTCCACTTTAAAACGCTGCATATATACAAAAGTGGAAAGGTTAGACAAGGGCATTTTCAAATTCAAATTTCAACATTCATATAAACGTCCTTTCTCCAATAAAAAAAATTGACTACCAAGTTGTTCAGTGCTAAATTTCATCCAGCATCTCTTGAACTCATTTACCATCCCATCATGTTTTTGTCTATAGCTCAAAAGAGACAGTAACAGTTAACAAAAAAATCACTACAGGTGCTTCTCATGAACTTCTTAACTTCCAAAGCAAGTAAGTCATTTCTGCAAGCCCAGCACGAAAATATATATTTATGAGATGAACAAATTTCCACTCAAGTGAATGCAATAACCATAAAAGCTGTCTTGAATGAGCCATAAGAATTCATCTTAAGAAAGGAGAGTCAACCACTCAGCTTTTCTGAACTGCTCCACCGTTCAATAAAATGATGGTTGACCCATCCTCACTCTCCTGCTCCCTCGCCATACCCATGAACTCTCTTGTAGTCCATCAATTTCTGCTTAAATATATTCATTTGATCTGTAGCAGTTACTTGAAAACAGACCATTACCGATCAGAGGCTAAGCATGTGGGATG
This sequence comes from Hemitrygon akajei, assembly GCF_048418815.1. NCBI lineage: Eukaryota > Metazoa > Chordata > Chondrichthyes > Myliobatiformes > Dasyatidae > Hemitrygon > Hemitrygon akajei. The sequence continues at coordinate 56,693,029 of NC_133146.1, forward strand.
ACACTGTATACACAATAACAAATTTGTAAGTCAAAGAAAGTATGTTCAATTATTTATTAAGAATGCAGCAAAGATGAACAATCTCATAATGATAAAAGGTAATGAAACTAAAGCTGACGATATAACAAAATAAGCAGTCTAAGCGGTAGCATTAACAATCTTAGCGTATTTAAGGGGTCAACAAACAAAATCTCCCCTCCCCCCACTGACCTACTCCCTGGCTCTAACCAGTCTAAATTAAACTTAGACAAAGCGTGAATACCTAACTATATTTCTACCACGCTCTGACCCACGTGACAAATTACCATAATAAATGCGCAACACAAAGTACAATACAGACAGAAAATAGATACATGGCTCCTACAGGATCAAAACTAAATTTCTGGTAAAATTTAGTGAATGCTAAGATAAAAAATCTTGCGATTCTGACACTTGCATCAATTATGGGTAGAATAAAACAGCCCATGTACAAAATACAGAAAAAAGATCATTAAAATCAGCCAGCAGGATAAGCGAAGTGCGATATAGTGATTTTTGGCAGGAAGGATGAAGACACGAGATATTCCATGGAAGTATCCAAGTATAGTTCAAAAACCTCTCACCTGGTCTCACCTATTACCTAGTACTCCTCACACTCCATCAACCTTCTTGTTCTGGGTTCTGCAATCACTGGCATATGTTGTGAGATTTGTTGTTTTTGTAGCAGCAGTACAATGCATTTCACAATAATAAAAGTAGTGAACTTTATATACATGTAGAAAATAGTTTAGGAGGATGGTGAATTAAATTGCTAAATTAGATAAGTTGTGCAAAAATGTAGTAGGATAGTGTTCATGGGTTCAATGTCCATTCAGCAATCAGCTGGCAAAGGGGAAGAAGCTGTTCCTGAATCACTGAATGTGCGTCTTCAGGCTCCTGTACCTCCACCACTGATGGTAGCAATGAGAAGAGGGCATGAGCTGGGCGATGAGAGCTCTTAATCATGGACACCGTGTTCTTGAGACATTTCTCCTTGTAGATGCCCTGGATGCTATGGAGGGTAGTGCCCATGATGGAGCTGAGTGAGTTCACAACGTTTGGCAGCTTCTTCCGATCCTGTGCAGTAGTTCCCCCGCACCCCCATACCCAAAACGTTGACTGTTTACTCCCCTCTATAAATGCTACCTGATTTGCTGAGCTTCTCAGCATTTTGTACATGTTGCTCAAGATTTCCAACATTTGCAGAAACTTCATTAACTACAAGAGATCACAATGGAATTACAAATGACTAGCAGCAACAATACATAAATACTGGAGGAACTCAGCATCAATAGAGGGAACTGCACGGCGGACATTTCAGATCAAGGGGACAGTCCTGATGACTGTCCGGTCTCAACCCAAAACGTTAAGTCTGTTTCCCTCCATTGATGGTGCCTGACCTGCCATGTTCCTCTGGCGCTTTGTTGCTCCAGGTTTCCATTACCTAGAGTCTGCTCTGTTTGCAAGCAACAACACAAGTAAGTTTGTTAGTTTCCAAGATTCATTTCTAGGAGAATGGAACTGAGAAACAGACCATCTGTAAAAGTCTGGTTGTCCCCAAATGGAGAAGTGTGGACAGTACCTGGCTCTGTATTATCAAACACACAGAGGTAGCAGCGTAGATGCAGAAGAAGTAGGATTATAGAAAACAAGAGATATATGTGTCTAACAAGAGACCATAGATGTGTGGTGGAGAGTACATTGACTGGCTGCATCATGGCCTGGTATGGAAACACCAATGACCTTGAATGGAAATTCCTACAAAAGGTAACGGGTGCCACCCAGTTCATCATGGGTAAAGCCCTTCCCATCATTGAGTCATTAAGCACATCTACACGGAGTGTTGCCACAGGAAAGCAACATCCATTATCAGGGAACCCCAGTAACCAGGTCATGCTCTCCTCTTACTGTTGGCATCAGGAAGAAGGTACAGGAGCCTCAGGACTCCCACCACCAGGTCCAGGAACAGTTATTACCCTCAACTATCAGACTCTTGAACCAGAGGGGATAACTTCACTCACCCCATCACTGAACTATTCCTATAACCTGTGGACTCACTTTCAAGGACTCTTGATCTCACGTTCTCAATATTTATTGCTAACTTCAAATTGTTCAATGCAGGTTGGCACTTCCATTGTATCCTGACTGGCAGACCACAGTGTGTGCAGCTTCAGAGTTGTGTGTCAGACATGGCTATAAGCAGCACTGGGGCCCCACAGAGGACTGTATTGGCTCCCTTCCTGCTGAGACTTTAGATACAAGACTCAGCAATAGTTGGATGTACAAAGGGAGGACAGGAGGATAAATACAAGGCCCTGGTGGAGGACTTTGTCGAATGGTGCAAGCTGAATCATCTGCAGCACATCAGTAAGACAAAGGGGATGGTGATGGACTTTAGGAAGACTAAATTCACACTGCTCCCTGGTACTATTGATGGTGAGGACCTAGATGTGGTGAGGAGCTACAGGTACCTGGAACTGCATGTGGATGGCAGACTTGAGTGGAGCACCAACACAGAAGCTGTGTATAAGAAGGGCCAGAGTCACCTCTACTTCCTGAGGAGACTGAGGTCCTTAAGAGTGTGCAGGCCTCTCCTCCACATGTTCTACGAGTCTGTCGTCACCAGTACAATCTTCTGTGTGGTGGTATGCTGTGGCAATGACATCAACGTGGGATATGCCAACAGGCTAATTAAACTGATTAGAAAAGCTGGCTCCGTTATAATAAAGGACCCTATGGAAAATCCTGGCAATTCTGGACAATGTTTCTCACTCTGCTTGCCACCTTGGCTGAACAGAGGAGCACTTTTAGTAATAGACTAAGACAACTGCACTGCTCCAAAGAGCACTGTATGAGGTCATTCTTACCCTCGGCCATTAGGCTCTATAACAAGTCAACCTATAGTTGGATTAGTGTTGAGCCCCACCTGTTTGACTGCTTGAGGTAACTTACTTTGTATTCTTTCTTACTTCTCTTCTAGTATTTGGGTATTTGTATACCTGTGCACTTGCAATGCTATGATGATACTTTAATTTCCTTTCGGATCAATAAATTATCTACCTTATCTATATATTATTATTATTTATTTTTTATTTTTTTGTCTTTTGCACACTGGCTGTCTATCCTGTTGGTGCAGCCTTTCATTGATTCTACTATGGTTTTTGGATTTATTGAGTATGCCTGCAAGAAAATGAATCTCAGGATTGTATATGGTGACATATACTGTATGTACTTTGATTATAAATTTACTCTGAACTTTGGAGAAATGCCCTTCCTTTCCAGTCCTGAAGAAGGGCCTCAGCTTGAACTATTGACTGGTTATTCATTTCCATAGATGCTGCCTGACCTGCTGAGTGTATTTACCTGAGACCATTTAAACTGTGGTGCTCAAGTAGTAGTTGAGACAGCATAAAAAAATGTATTTATGAGTAATTAGACATGTACAAGTGAGAAATGAGCATTTGAAAAGGTTAGATAAAGGTACTGACAGGAACTGGGTGCCAGGCATAAACATCCACCTGGTCTCTGTGCTCAACGGCCTGTTTCTGTATCGCAAATGCTTTGCAATCTTGGGCAACATGGAGCTCATTAAATCCAAAAGGTTCTTACCTATATTCAATCCAGGAGCTAGAATTGATTCTCTATTCCACTAAATAATGCCACACCACAGAAGAAAATCATGGTCTTAATAAACCAACTCTCTTCCTGCCACTACATGTTTAAAACTGCTACACAAATATTGCAAATATGAGTAACCCACATCCTGGCTTGCCCCCAAATATGTAATTAGTTTAATTACTGAATGGCACTTCTTATATACAGCCACAAATCAGCACTTTAGCACATCAGCCCTTTGCCTATTTAGTGTTCTTGCTTCCAGGTAACCAGCTGTTTCCCACCATTAGTAATATCCAGTGTCTGCTGTTGACAGTGAAAACAATTACCGTTTTCTCTGTCATTCAGCATGTAGACATTTTGCTGCTGAGGAAGTAAGCTAAGTAATGTATGATGAAGGCTATTTTCCAGCTTTCTGGGGCTAGATACTGATATACAGTCGGCCCTCCTTATCCGCGGGGGATTGGTTCCGGGACCCCACGCGGATACCAAAATTCACGGATGCTCAAGTCCCTTATTCAACCTGTTTCAATGCGGTGGACCTTAGGACCCAGCGGAACCCCAGACCTTATTTAACCTGTCTCAGTGCAGTGGACATTCGGACCCGGCGGTTGAGCTCTGAATCCGCAGTGTTCCTGTTCACGAAAATAATCATGATCACGATTGAAAATAAAGAGGAAATAATAAAGCGATCAGAAAGAGGTGAAAGGCCATCGGTCATTGGAAAAGGGTTAGGCTACGTTGGTCAATGATCATAACAATTTTAAAGGATAAAGTGAGAAAGGCTCTGCCCCGATGAAACTACAATTATTACTAAGCAATGCAGTGGTTTAATTATTGGGTTTTGGATTTTTGATCCTCCACATCAACCCGACACGGTGGAGAATACACTCAGGAGCGATCTGTCCCGAGTCCCGAGAACTTCCATTCCCGAGTCCGGCGCGGAAACATACGTTCTTAAGTGTTTTATATGCATAAAAAGGTAAAATATATACTAAGACAAACGTTTGACTAACTGACACTAAATAATACCGGATGTACCTGTTCCGACTTACTTAGTAAGAGAACTTCCGATCTTTTTCGATCCCGATTCATGATAACCCACGCACATCCTCCCGTATACTTTAAATCATCTCTAGATTACTTATAATACCTAATACAAAGTAAATGCTGTGTAAAATGGTTGTTATACTGCATTGTTTAGGGAATAATGACAAGAAAAAAAGTCTGCACCTGCTCGAACAACAAGTGCTGGAAAAGCAATTCAGGGTTTTCGCGATTCACGGTTGGTTGAATTTGCGCATGCGGAATTCGCGGATGAGGAGGGCCGACTGTATTTGATACTAGAACATAGTATGGAAATAGCAGCAGATCATTTGCCTGTGATCTTACGCCGAGCTAATAAAGCTAATAGTATCTAATCTCTTCTGCCTGCAAATCATCCACATCCCTTCATTCTCTGCATATTCATGTGCCTATTTAAGACCTTCTTAAATGCCTCTGCCCCCACCTTCATCCTTTGAAGCACATCCACCACTCTGTGTAAAAATCCATGACCTGCACAGCTCCTTTGAACATATCTCCTCTCACCTTAAAATGTTTGCCTTCTACTATCAGACATTGCAACCCTGGGAGAAAGATAGAGACTGTATGCTCTACCTTTGTGTCTTATAATTTTATACATTTCTATCATCTCCTCTCAGCTTCTGGCACTTCACAGAAAACAACCCTAGTCTGTCCATCGTCTCCAAATATGATCCAATCCAGGTAGCATCCTAGGAAACCTCTTCCACACCCTCTCCAAAGCCTTCACATCCTCCCTGTGATGGGGTTACAGAAGTAAATACAATACTCCAGGTGCAGTCCAACCGGAGCAGCAAGAAGACTAGAATATTAAAAACAAGGATGTAACGCTGATGCTTTATAAGGCCTTGGTGGGGCCTCACTTGGAGTACTGTGAGCTGTTTTGGGCCCCATATATAAGAAAGGACCTGCTGACATTGGAGAGGGTCCAGAGGAGGTTCGCAAAAATTATCTCATGAATGAAATGGTTACTGTTTGAGCAGGATTTGATGGCTCTGGGTTGGTACTCATTGGAATTTAGAAGAATGGGGAGGCAGACCTTATTGAAACCTATTGAATATTGAAAGATTGAGAATAGACGTGGAGGGGATGTTTCCAACAGAAGGGGAAAGCACTGTCTCAGAATAGAAGATATCCCTTTAAAACAAAGATGAGGAGGAATTTCTTTAACCAAAGTGTGGTGAATCTGTGGAATTCATTGCCACAGATGGCTATGGAGACCGTCATTGGGTATACTTGAAGCAGAGGTTGGTAATAGGGTAATAGGGGTGTCAAAGGTTATGGGGAGGTGACAGGAAAATAGGGTTGAGAGGGAAAATAAATAATGGAATGGGGCAGCAGATTCTATGGGCTGAGTGGCCTAATTTGCTCCTATATCTTATGGTCACATGCTGTTACAGATGAGTGGCAATCCTACTAAATGGCTCATGTCATGATCTTCTGTAATGCATCATCTACACATACAAGTTCATAAAAGTCTTCGTGTTTATTCTCTTATTTTTTTCACACAAATTCCATAACAGCAAATTTTTATTCCTTGCCCCACATTTTTAGTGACAATTTGTGAATTCCTTAATGACGAATTTTCATTACCCAAACTTCCCTCATAGCGCTGGTTCTGCGGTGTAGGAAAATGAGTGGAGAATGAGAATGATAGCATTGCTCTGAGAACAGGGATAGATTCAATGGGCCAAAATGGCCTCCTAATGGCCTCCTTCAATGACATATGGAAATACAGAATTCTGAATTGTTTATTTTCAGTAATGTGGCTCACTATAAATTATAATATATGGGTAATGTGGGATATAAAAGATGATGCAGAAGAAAAAAAGCTGGTTATTAAATATACATACTTCACAGCTCATGTACACTGAGTGGCCTCTTTATTAGGTACACCTGTACACCTGCTCATTAATACAAATGTCTAATCAGCCAATCATGTGGCAGCAACTCAACGCATAAAAATACACAGACATGGTCAAGAGGTTCCGTTGTTCAGGCCAAACATCAGAATGCGGAAGAAATGTGATCTAAGTGACTTGATTGTTGGTGCCAGATGGGGTGGTTTGAGTACTGTATCTCAGAAACTGCTGATATGGGATTTTCACGTACAGCAGTCTCTAGAGAATGGTGTGAGAAACAAAAGAACTCCAGTGAGTAGCAGTCTGTGGGCAAAAATGCCTTGTTAATGAGAGAGGTTAGTGGTGAATGGCCAGACTGCTTCAAGCTAAGAGGATGATGTCCTTGAACATGGAATAATTGTTGGTGTCAGATGGGATGGTTTAAGTATCTCAGAAACTGCTAATCTCCTGGGATTTTCATACACAACAGTCGCTAGAGTTGTGACGGTATTGGGTTTGCTGTCCACTAAATTCTGAACTCAAATGAAAATCCTAAGCCCAAACCGATATAGATAGCTATGTGTGCCCTTACTAAAGGGGGGGGGGGGGGGGTTATACTGTAGCTTTCAAAAGCTAGATCTCTTCCTAGTTTATCTATTCTCCACGGTGAGTTCAATTGCCAATACCCACTATTTGAGCAGTGGATGCCCCTTCCCAACTAAGGAAAAGATACCTCCAGCTAACAAGCAAACACGAGGAAATCTGCAGATGCTGGAAATTCAAACAACACACACAAAATGCTGGTGGAACACAGCTGGCCAGGCAGCATCTACAGGAAGAAGCACTGTCGACGTTTCGGACCGAGATCCTTCATCAGGACTAACTGAAAGAAAAGATAGTAAGAGATTTGAAAGTAGGAGGGGGAGGGGGAGGAGGAAATGCGAAATGATAGGAGAAGACCGGAGGGGGTGGGGTGAAGCTGAGAGCCAGAAAGGTGGTTGACAAAAGTGATACAGAGCTGGAGAAGGGAAAGGATCATGGGACGGGAGGCCTAAGGAGAAAGAAAGGGGGGGGGAGCACCAGAGGGAGAATAGGCAGAGTGATGGGCAGAGAGAGAACAAAAAGAGGAGGGAGAAAACTAAATATATCAGGGATGGGGTAAGAAGGGGAGAAGGGGCATTAACAGAAGTTAGAGAAGTCAATGTTCATGGCATCAGATTGGAGGCTACCCAGACGGTATATAAGGTGTTGTTCCTCCAACCTGAGTAGAGGAACAGTATTGTCAACAATCTTGACAGTAGAGGAGGCCATGGATAGACATATCAGAATGGGAATGGAACGTGGAATTGAAATGTGTGGCCGTTTCGCTGAACGCAGACTGGGAGACTGTTTCGCTGAACACCTATGCTCTGTCTGCCAGAGAAAGCAGGATCTCCTAGTGGGTGTTATACATGAATTATTTAAAAATTATTTAAAAGTGTGGGGGGGGGGGATCTCACCTGTGGAATACTGAAAGTGGATATGGAGAGGATGCTTCCTGTGGTGGGTGAGTCTAAGACCAGAGGACACAGTCTCAGAATAGAGGATGTCCATCTAGAAAGAAGATGAGGAGAAATTTCTTCAGCCAAAGTGTGGTGAATCTGTGGAATGCATTGCCATGGACGGCTGTGGAGCCCGAGTCATTGAGTACATTTAAAATGGAGGTTGATAGTTTCTTGATTAGTAAGAATGTCAAAGGCTACAGGGAGGAGGCAGGAGAATGTGGCTGGAGGGATAATCAATCAGCCGTGATAGAATGGCAAAGCAGATGCGATGGGCTGAATGGCCTAATTCTGCTCCATGTCTTGTGGTCTAATTACACAAAGTTACTTGATTAACTTTGCAAAGTTTGTTAGAATATCATTTTATAACTGTTAACACATAATTTTCAAGATTTGAAGGTGTGCAGGTAATAATTTTTCTGGAGCACTAAATGTCAATAGCATGAGACTTAGACCATTGTAAAGGACTATCCAATTTAAGTACGAGAACAGGCCACTCAGCCCTCTCTGTGATTCCCGTCTTCAATCAGGTTTCTCTGAACTCACGCTGATATGTTTACATTTCAGCACTACAGCAACATAAAGCCGACACTGGAGAGTCTGAGCCTCCAGCTAGCTGAACCAAAAATAGAATCTCAGGATGAGCGAAATGAACTCTCACCGGCTAAGAACCTTCCATCCATGAAGGCTGCAGGAATGGCAATGTTTAATGAGTTTATTTTTACACGTCACCAACCTCTGTTTATTTTTAGACACGGCCACTGTGCTTCACAGATTTCAAAGCAAAGAGTTAAGTGTTCTGTCTGCCAAATGAAGAACCCTAAGTGGATGGCAAATGTACTTGTATTAGCTTGAAACCTCATGTAAAATTAGCTTTGGACAAAAGTTACTGTTAAATTTACAATGGGACCAATACATAATATTAGTCCCATTGTAAATATATAATATATAATGGGACTAATATTCATGTATAAATACCAAAGTAAGTGAAGGTGAGAACAGATTTCAAATATTCAGCACAGAAATTGAAATTCTATTCTCAGTACAGAGCCCCGTAGGCTCTTTTGTTTTGCTGCTTGCAAAGACAGGCACCAGATGTAGTGCTCCTCACAGAACATGACGGTCGTGAAACCTCAGCTAACAATGGTATATTAACATACGGTGGATTCTGCTAAAAAGACAAACTAATGTTTAATTGAGTAACAATTTATGTAAACAAATGAAACACTGAATAAATTAGAGTACTACCTATACCATGAGGGTACTATGAAACTGTATTCGTTGCTAATCGTTATCAATGGAAGAATTCATCCAGTGTACGTTGCCGTGTTCTTTTGATTGACTTTAAATGAACAAAATCACACAGACACCTAGTGTAAATAATGGACTGTCTTCATACAATGCTGTCGACAATTGCATCCTCCAAATCTTCATTTTCATTGTAACATTCAAGGCGATTGTTGATACCTTCTTGTTGAAGTAGTGAAATTGTTTCATTTTCACTCCCGGCTGTTTCTGGCATTTCCAAGCATGAATACTTGAAACCACGATGAACAAAACAGTTCTGGGTTGTCTTACTGCCTGATACTCACCAGCTTTTTATTCTGGCTTCTTCCCCCTTCCTTTCCAGTCCTGATGAAGGGTCTCAGCCTGAAACGTTAACTGTTTATTTCCATCCATAGATGCTACCTGACCTGCTGAGTTCCTCCAGCACATTGAATTCTCCACCGTAACTTAGTTTGTTCCACCTGTCACTTTATTCACTGTCTCATTCCCACGCCGACCTACCTGCTCCAATCCTGTTCCATTTCCATAAGGTCAAGGAACAACTCCTCTTTAGTTTAGGAACAGTTAGTGAACTGAACAGTTTTAGAAAAATGTTTCTGCTATTCTCATCTGCACTTCTATTAGTTTCACCTTTACTTCAGAACTTTTCTGATGAATTGAGCATTGACGGGAAATGTTAACTCTCTGTTGCTCTCCGCACAGATACCACCAGATCAGCAGAACACTTCTAGTGGTTTCTGTTCATATTTTTGATTTTTTTTAAGATTATGTACCAGAATTTCTGGTTTAAATCAAGTGCTGCAACTCTATTTTAAGAATATCTGCCTTGTCAATCCAGTTATTTTAGAAGAATTTGCTAAACAAATGAAGCTTAAAATAAAACAAATGGAACTGGTTCTTTAAGATTGGATGGCTAAAAATAAATTGCAAGGTTTATTTTAGAACTAAGATTGTTTGAATTATTCATTGATTGACTGATTTAGTTGTGTACCTTTGTCCAAATTAAATGAATAACTAAATTATTGATTAACTACTAAACACCAAAAATCCTCTAAGAGGATCACAACCTTGTTGTGGTTCGGAGGCTTGCGTACCTCAATGACCCGCAGAGGGATGTTGACTGGAGTCAGGGCTTTATGCTTTGCCTCTTGGTAGGGTCACCCATGCCAAACAGGTCAAAGGATAAAGGCCAGACACCAGTTCTCTAGGTTCAGGAGTTCAGTTCGGGGCTAACAACAAAATTGTAAACCAAAATGGTTACAGAAACAGCAATGCGAGAGTATTCCTGGGGCTCCACCCAGAACTTGCATAACTGATGGTAGTAAAAATTGAGAGGAAGCTACTGACATGATGAAGGAGTTCCTGGACACTGCCAGAGATGGAGAGCCTTCATTGTTGCCCTAATCGCCAGCAGCATAAAAGGTAGTAACACAAACACCAAGAATAAAGCCACCAAATTAAGAGGTTTAGTTTGCAAAGAAACAACTGTTCTTTGAAAAATCCTTCAAGAAGCCCAGCAAAGGAAATGTCAATAGCATGAATCTTAGAACATTGTAAAGGACTACCCAATTTAAGTACAAGAACAGGCCATTCAGACACCTGGCAAAGGGAAAGTGAAAGTTCCTGTTCAAGTTGGAATGGGATTAAGAATGCAATGTAACTGGAATAAGGCTATTTGGCTCATCAAGTCTGTGCCAGCTTAAGTACAATCTAGCTAATTCACCCTTCTACCTTCTCCACAGAGCACTACAATTTTTGCCCCTTTTCTATCCGGTTCCCACGTTCAGTATGAGATAAATCACTGACAACAGGAACGCTGAGCCCTGAAAGACTGATGCAACAGCTCACAAAATGTACTTGCCATGGTCCATAAGACTGGGTTTGCCAGGTCAATAATCAGCAGTCGTATGTAGCGCAAAAGCATAAAGGTATGTTAGTTATAACTGGAGGACATCTGTTAACTTGCAAACTTTCCATATCATACATGTCCCTGGGCTGCCCTGTAGATCACCACACATAGAGATTTTGAGATGAATACTGAGAACATTTACATTTCCATATCACGCATGATTCTGGGCTGAACTGTACACCACCACACATAGAGATTTTGAGATGAATACTGAGAGCATTTACATTTCCATATCATGCATGATTCTGGGCTGAACTGTACACCACCACACATAGAGATTTTGAGATGAATACTGAGAGCATTTACATTTCCATATCATGCATGATTCTGGGCTGAACTGTACACCACCACACATAGAGATTTTGAGATGAATACTGAGAGCATTTACATTTCTTTGTACCCACAATAAAGCATGTGATATGAAGGCCTTCATCCTATGGAACTAGAACATAATTCTAGTTACCTAAATATCTTTTCACCATGGAGTTCTATGTTTTGGACTCTCATTTCAAAACTAATCTACAAAAATAACCTTGCCTATTCACAAAATTTCATTCATTCCATGAAAACCTAGAAACATGTAAGCATGGAACTTCATATAAAACAACTCAACATCATCATTATATGCCATTGCTGTATGACGTGGGCAATCATAATCTCATGACCATGATTGTTCTTGCTAAATTTTTCTACAGAAGTGATTTGCCACTGCCTTCTTCTGGGCAGTGTCTTTACAAGATGGGTGACCCCAGCCATTATCAATACTCTTCAGAGATTGTCTGCCTGGTGTCAGTGGTCACCAGGACATGATATGACCAGTTGCTCATACGACCATCCACCACCTGCTCTCAGGGCTTCACATGATCCTGATCGGGAGGCTATGCAGGTGCTACAGCTTGCCCAAGGGGGACCTGTAGAGCAGCAGAGGGACGGAGCACCTTACACCTCCTTTGATAGAGATGTATCTCTATCCTGCCACCTAATAAAACAATTAGCATTTTCTTTAATGATTCTCAACACTTTACTATCTCAATCTGTACACCAGCACAATAACGGCAGGCATCTGAAACAAGTTGTTCTTTTGAAAATGACATTTAAGAGTTAATGAGCTACAGAAATGTTCAGACAAGTTTGACAAGAAGACGTACTTCTACAACTAATAAACGTAAACCTGGATAAAAATTGAGGATGTGTGGGAAGTAAAAGAACTCAGCACTATTGAGAACATCCTTTCAACATCTGGGGCTATATGTTCAGCATAATTAAGTTATTAACTTACTTAAAGCATTAATATCGCACTTTCTCTAGGTTTCACCTCATGCATCACTAATCCATCGAATAAATATCAGATGACCCATTTCTCCCAGTTTCTGTCACCGGCACTTTGAAACGGGTGTACCTCAATAGGCTTGGAGATGGACTGTGATTGTTTTTTCCTCTCATCTCCATCTGTGCTATTCAATTCCTGTGTCATTCAAATGATATTAGAAAGATGTACTTTTAAGAATCTATTCATCACTGGCAACTGACTCCCTAAAAGGCCTGGAATATCAGAATCATTTGAAATTTCTAAGGACTGTGATGAATAGATTGTGAAGCAAGAATTTAGACCAAAATCAGGTAAATGCAAACAAAAAAAAACTTGGTGGGTGAAGGATTTTGTTTCATTTTCCATATTCCAGTTTTCAGATGAAGACAAGACGCTGATCAGACACTATCGAATTGAATGACAGAATAGGTGCAAAGGGCCAAGTAGACTCTTACTGTTCCGCTAACACCATGAGATGGGGAGCGATATTATTATGTAGTTAACTGATCAGGTTGAAGAATCCCATAGGTAAGAACTAGATTAATGTCTTCACAACATACTTCTTTAAGGAGTTCAAAATTCAAGTTCAAAATAAATTTATTATCAAATTACATATATGTCACCATATCCAACCCTGAGATTCACTTTGTTGCGGGCATACTCAATAAATCCATAATAGCATAATAACCATAATGGAATCAATAGTTTAGACTCCAGGAGAACAGCAGCCCACCACTGAATTAAAAGAGAAAGCTGGCAGTGATTCATGGCACTTTAATTCTACTGTAGTGATGCAATTATCTTCCCTTTTCCCTGTTAGTATTCTCCTTGAGAGTATAGTTGGTTTGAAAATCTCAAAATGACTGAATACAAAATCATTAAATATTACATGACCTTTTCCCGATGTCTAATGCATGCCTGATTAATTTTTAAAATTCTTAGAAAATAATGCAAGTTTAGCAAAATATATTTCCATCAAATAAACACTACTCTCCCACAGATCTTGGTGAACAAACTCCTACTCCTTAGTCTAATTACACTATTGTGCAACTGGTTGTTGGACTTCCTAACCAACATAGGAAGTTGGTCACGATGGTGAAGATGCACAACCGCTCCTCCTTCTCTGTCATCCTCTACACAGGCGTCCTCCAGGACTGTGCGCTTAGCCCACCTCTGTACATTCTACTCACACATGACTGCATGGCTAAACCCCCAGATAGAGGAAATGACATTTAAAAAATCCCACATTAGTGGAACTTGCAATCTCCCTTAACCAAATCTATTGATTCCTTGCTGCAATAGGCATTTAAACATAAAGGACAATACTCCACTGGAATAAGTTAAAGGGTGTAGGCCTAAAAGTTTACTGACTCCTGTAAAGGTACATTAAATGCAGAGTGGGGACTGAGTCAACCAGTCTTTATATTCAGGATCTCCTGCTGCAATATTTAGATGAGGGGAATCCAGTGAATGTATGCATTTTGATCATCCAAAGCCTTTCAATAAGTTCCTGCACAAGGCGATAGACAAGATCTCAGCAAGTGACATTGCGGGTAATCTAGCATGGACTGAGAGATAGTTAACAGATACAAAACAAAGAGTAACTGTGGCGACCCATGGCTGGATCTCAAATATTCACAATCTGCATCAGTTATTTGGCTGAGGGAAGCAAATGTAACAATTGCAAGTTTACTAATGACGTTAAGCTAAGCATGAACATAATTAGTGTTGAGGGCGTAGACAAACCGAACAAATGGGTAACAAATAGAGCACCCACTCTATTTGCGGGTCAGAGAAATGCAAAGTTATCCACTTTGCTAGGGAAAACCAAAAGCTGAGTCACTTTTAAATGGTGAATAATTGGGAACTGTAGATTTTCAGTGGGAGGTTGGTTTCCTTGTTCACTATTTACATTCAAGCCTTGGAGATGTTGTGACTGTGAAAGAAGTCACTGGAGAGACACTGAAACTGGTAGATAGACATGACTTTATTCAGCAGAACAAGCAAGCGTCACACTGGAGGTACTGTTAGAACAGGCCTCAAGAACCAATGTTACATGATATTTTTATATGCTAAAGATCAAAAGTAATGGCAGGGCAATTCTATAGTTACAAGTATCTATAATGCTTCCTTTGAATTATGTATAATTTTCAAATGCCTATTGCAGCTCCAGGAAAAACCATTGTTCAGAGCTGCATTTTAAATTCAATCTATAATCCACATTCAGGTCTTTAGACTGGTTGCTGTTGAAATTAGTATTTGCTGTATACCATAACTCCAGAATGTGCTCGAACAGAGTAAAAGACAATATATAAGGTTTCCAGAGCAATATACACACAAAATGCTAGAGGAGCGCAGCAAATGAGGCAGCATATATGGAAGGGAATTTTAATATTTCGGGCCGAGACACTATACCAGTACTGGAAAGGAAGTGGGGGGGGGGGGGGGGGAGGCAGTTAGAATCCAGAATAAGAAGGTGGGTGGAGGGGGAGGCATGTGATAGGATAGACTGGGTGAGAGGGCAAATATGTGGGTAGGAGAGGGACAGATGAAGTAAGAAGCTGAGAGGTGATAGGTTCAGGAGGTAAAAGGCCAGACAAGAAATCTGATAGGAAAGGTTCATGGAGGAAAGGGAAGGAGAAGGAGCACCAGACAGAGGTGATGGACAAGTGAGGAGAGAAGGGATGAGGGGGTAACCAAAATGAGGAATGGGAATGGGAAAAAAAGAGAAGGTGGGAAGGGGGAAGAAATTACTAGAAAGAGAAGGAATCAATGTTCATCGGGGGTACCCAGATGGAAAATAATGTGCTCCAACGCGAGTTGGCCTCATCATGGCAGTGGAGGAGACCATTGTCAGACATGTGAGAATGCGAATGAGAAGTCGAATTGAAATGAGTTGCCATGTGCAGCGGACAGGATCTTATGTTTGTGGTTATATAAAGTTGCCAAATTTGCCAATGATATGAAAATAGAAGCAAAGGCATGTTGTGATAAGGATATTGCAGTTCTGCTACAGGTAGAGTGAGACTCACGGTAAATCAGAGTTTAATGCAGAGAAGTATGAGATCATAGATTTCATTTAAGCAAATCAAACATAATACTACTATCTAAATAGAGAGAGACTTCAAATGAGTGGAGTACAGCGGGATCTAGGTG